>NC_056729.1:1177274520-1177364520 GCF_019279795.1 Protopterus annectens | reverse complement strand
CAAAAACACGAAATATGTTTATATAAAGACAAAAATCCAGGAGCAAGTCAAGAGGAAATTGCTGCTCACTTCAGCCGCGAATGGAAGACTTTGATTTTACGTTGCACCATTGGTGATATACTGAGCCAGAAAAACAAGTGGTCTGTTGGACAGTCAGTTGTTTGTGGTGCAAGAACTGAACCAAAGCGCATGGGAAATGCTGAAAATATTGAAATGGAAAAGGCCTTGTTCTTGTGGTTTACACAAATGAGAGGCAAACATGCTGTGGTTACAGATGCTATGTTGACTAAAAAGGCACGTTATTTTGGCAGTAAGATGGGCGTCATAGATTTTACCTATTCAGCAGGATGACTATCGCGGTTCAAAGCATGTTATGGCATTTCCATGAAAGTAATTTGTGGTGAAAGTGAGGGCGTAGACCCAGTTACTGTAGCTGTTGGTCATTACGAAACCAGTCAGATAATTAGCCAGTACAGTGCGAATGACTTCTACAATTGCGATGATAGTCCTCTTTTCTTTCGAACGCCACCTGCTAAAACCTTGTCATCTGGTCCAGCGCATGGAACAAAGTGCTATAAAGATCATGTAACAGTGATGTTTTGCTGCAATGCAACTGAAACCGACAAGAGAAAGGTGTTGGTGATTGGGAAATCTAAACCGCCACCGTGCTTCCAGAATTTCAATGCCCAGCTTTACGTTGAATACATCCACTCAAGAAAGGGGTGGATAAATTCCTCTCTGTTCCTAGACTTTGTTTCAAAACTTAATGCAGGCATGCTACGCCAAGACCGGAATATACTGTTGCTATTGGATAATGCATCTAGTCATCCAGCAGATGAACTATCCAATGTGACATTCTGTTTCCTTCCACCAAACACCACTAGCCATTTGCAGCCTCTTGATGCAGGCATCATCAAGTGCTTCAAATCTCATTATCACAAGCTGCAGCTGCAGCACATCGTGCAGATGATGGATGCTGATTCTGATCCTGATGTTAACCTGAAACAGGCTGTCGGTTTTATCCGGGCTGCATGGAAAAATGTCAGTCCACTTGTTATTCAGAACTGCTGGGCACATGCCGGATTGATTGACAAAGGCAGTCTGGCAACAAACACCCATGATATGACTGAAAGTGTGCCACCTACAATGTCAGCTCAGTCGTCTGATATCCAGGCTATCTTCATGAAACTTCCAGCTGCGGGCAGTCTTTTGACAGCTGCTGAGTATATAGACATTGATGCTGTTGAACCGATGGAACAGGAAATGTCAGATTAAGAAATTGTTCAAGCAGTGATGTATGAAGCTAACAACCCTGATGAAGTAGCCAACAATGACAATGACGATGAGTATAAAAAACTGGACCCTGCACCACCACCATTACTTCGTGAGGCACAGCAAGCACTGACAGTGGTGCTCAGATATTTTCAGAGCAGCAGCAACACTACTGTGGATGAGATCGACAAAGTGATGGACATAGATAAGATGTTGAAAGAAAGAGCCATGAAAAACTTATGCCAGACAAAAATAACTGGCTTTTTTAATATGCTTAGACAGTAAACCAGCAAGCCAACAAGTACTTAATGCATACAGTATGAAGTAACGTTTATTAAAACTACAGTACAGTACACTGTATAAATGATGTATCACTGATGAAAGCTATACTGTATGCTGAAACTGGTCTGGTTCTTATAATAAATCTTCATGCTTCCAAGGTGCTGGCCTTCTTTTTTCATGTTTAGTACACTGTATAAGCCTACAATTATTTTTTGCAAGAAATATTACTGCAACACAGTATACAGTATTGTGTTTAATGTTTGCGTAGTGCATAGCTGTTTTGTTTATGACAGTGTAAAGGTATATACACTCCGCCCCAGCAAAAGGTATTTTTTTCTTTAATCTGCCTCATTCGTTAATCCACCAAATTTTCAAAAAATGAATTATGGCGGATTAACGAGAGTGGACCTATATATATATATATATATATATATATATATATTTATATATATATATATATATATATATATATATATATATGTGTGTGTGTGTGTGTGTGTGTGTGTGTATGGGTCTTCCTGAAAACACCGTCACGCAAAAACACTGACGAGATAACCAACACCACAAAACCAAAAGTTCACAAACAAGAAACTTCACATGCCCGACAAACCGCAATCCCGAAAATCAACAAAACAAAACAAATACCTTTTCCATAAATCACACACACAACACAAGCACACCAAAAACCTTATAAATCTACACTAAACCTTACATACACAACTATCTATGCACTAACCTTAACCTAAACCCTAACCCTAAGGTCCGGCACTATCGCACACTCACCTAACCCACACCCTAACCCTAACTCACTTAACCCGCCCTTAACCTTAAAGTCTGTCACTATCGCACACTTACTTTACCCGCACCCTGACCCTAACATCTGTTACTATCACACACTTACCTTAACATGTCAGTGTTCTCAGAGTCTGGATTTTCAATCATCGGTCATCTCCGTTGTCAATCTTCCGGTGTCGGTTATCTCATTGTCGGCGTTGTCAGCATTCGTTGTTTTCCGGTAGACCCGTGTGTGTGTGTGTGTGTGTGTGTGTGTGTGTGTGTGTGTGTGTGTGTGTGTGTGTGTGTGTGTGTGTGTATATATATATATATATATATATATATATATATATATATATATATATAGATATATATATATATATACATTGACCAAAGTTTCCTATGGGGGAATACACATGTACTTGCAAATACAGCAGGCACTACAGACATAGTAACAGAAACCAGTGTGAAAGTGCATACCCACAACCCTATCTCAACACAGTCACAGTCACATTGTGGTAAGCCTAATTAATAGTACAGTATATGGACTGTGTGAACAAAACCATCCTCATATGTGCCACTCACACACTAACCCTACATATACTGGACCAATACACAGTGTAGTCTGATGCCTGACTGTGGTAGGGCACATGTCTCAGTCTGGCAAATAAAACATACACACTGATAGGGTAATGTAAACTGGAGCATCATGCAATGTCAGATAGAACAGGACCAAGAACAATGACATCTACCATAGTCTGTACACAGGCCAAGTAACATATTCACAATACACACACTGTCAACAACCACCATAAGTACACAGACCTCACTACTGTACAGACTACAACAGAATGTCTAGGTTTTGTCCTCAAATCTAAGGCCTACTATACATAACATATCTAGCAGTCTGATATTTCACTGGCTTGTTATCAGGTATGATGTCAGTAAATAATGATATACTGTATATATGCACCCCTTACTGCATGACATATGGACAAAGGGTGACAGACTTGGGGGACAGAGGCACAAACACATTGCTGTGATAAACTGAGAAATCCCTGGTGTAACAGAGTTTGTTGTGACATATCTCTTTTGAGGGATATAAAGTCAGTAACTCACATGGATATCACCATGTACTGACTGCAATCATCAGAGCATGTTACTGCATTTCTAAAATAGGAAATGTGTGAGCAACACACCAAATGTAAGACTCCAACCTCTGGCCAGTCTGCAGATAGATGATAGGTGAGAGTTTCCTCAACCGCATAACACTGTCATACCAGAATTTAAATCATGTAGAACAGCCATATCCACACAAACCCTGTTAAACCAACATTGCTTCAAATGTAGAACAGCAGTACTTACATTCTGTCCCCATGTCTGGAACATCCCCCTCCTGGTTGTTGGCCTCTCTCCACAGTGTATGTTGTAACAGGTATTTCCAACTACCCTCTCTGATGCTATTTGTCAAACAGCCACATGAAGTCCTGCTCACAGTGAAGGAAAAGGGCCAACACCCACATGAAGTGCTTACTTTTAGGAATGTGTTTCTATGCAACTGGCTATAGGAATGATACCACAGCTGTTCCACATGCAATTAGCAAGTGGGGGGCTGCAGTTCATGCACAGGCCATCAGCTGGTCATGAGCATTACTTACATAACTCAAGCTGCTGCCTACACAAAACAGATGTGCATTTCCTCATCCACCAGGGAGGGAGAGAGAGAGAGAGAGAGAGGGAGAGACAGAGACGAAGTAAAAAAAGGAAGGGAGTAAGAGAGTAAGAGCCAAGCGTGTGTGTGTATGATCCGTGGGTGGAGAGTGGTATCTGGGTATTATAATGATTGCCTACATTGTTTACTAATCCATACTGTCACATAGTAATTGCACATGGCTGTACACATTTATGGCTGAGGATTGTCTATAACAACCTATACAGTGTTTGAAAACTGTTGGCCTTGTAATGTGGACATTGGGAAATATAGGTCCTCAATATAATGATGTAGCAAAACCTAAACTGCAATGGATCCTGTCATTACATAATCATCCAAACACTCACACAGGATACTGATGACACACACACAAACACACACTTGCCAGTACTGAGTTTCAAACCCCTACCTGATTATGTATTGTTATTACAGTGTTACACAGTTATTGCACATGCCACAGAGCTTACATGCTGGAGAGCTGTCCAAAGGTATCTTTGAAGGTGAGTAACATCAGCAGCAGTGCTAAAGGAGGGGTGAGGGAAGTGTAGTAAGTGTGAATGTCCACAAAAGCACATCAATGAAGACACACACACACACACACACACACACACACACACACACACACACACACACACACACACACACACACACACATTCTCAAAGAGAGACACACATTATCACAGTTGGCAGGATCAGGATTAGAACCCTACCTAATTTGTTACACTACAGTATTATGCAGTTATTGCAAGCGCCACATAGCTTATATGGCTGAAACATGGCCAAAGGATTATTTCAAGGTGAATGACATCAGCAGGGTTGCTAAAGTAGGGCAATGGGAGGTGTAGTGAGTGTGAATGGCTTCAAAATCATTAATCTCCACACACACACACACACACACACACACACACACACACACACACACACACACACACACACACACATACACACACACACACACACACACACACACACACACACACACACACACACACACACACACACACCTGCCAGTACTGAGATGCATAGGTTCATTGCTTCACAGGTATGTAGTAGGTGAATGGGCCTGAAGGGTACAAGGCTAGGCAAAGGGAATACCTTGGCATCAGGCCACATGACAGTAGTCTCCAGTGTGGCTCAGTGGTGTAGTCCCTGGAGTGGTCCTCAGGGGTGGGTGTTGCAGTCACCATCCACTCATCTCGGTTACTATTGTGGGTGGCCAGTGATGTGCACTGCTTCCCATGTATGTGATCTATATTCCTTAACATGGACAGTGTCTGGGTTGTGCACATGTCCCACATGCATGTTCTTTGATGTGTGGAAGTGTACTTGAGGTCTCTGGGGCATGTTCTGTGGACAGATCATTATCTTCTGATGTAGCATTCCTGGCCTCATTTGGTGAGACCTAGCTATAGAATTGAGGTCCTTCTTGCACCTACATTGACAGCATGATACATATATCCAGTAGTGTTAGTGATGTCTGTCCATACAGGGCATGTGTATAAGGCATGGTATTCCCTTTGTGGGGTACATTTGCAGACTCTACAGTTGTTGCATGCATCCAGTGGAGAATATAGCAAAAGGGCCATTGTCAGCATTTACTTGCCTACTGCAGGGATGGAACAGGGTGCCATGTCCTTTTACTTGCTGGATAACACACAGTCAGGCGATGTAACACATCATAGTACTTTCTGATGTCAGTGGCACTGTTGTGGTCAACAAGTATGTAGTCCACTGCAATCACACCGTGGTTACTATCTGTGAGGCAATATGCAGGGAACTACCAGTATAGTGGTTGTTGCCTAGCCAAGTGTGTTTGTGTATGAGACATGGGTGGAGAGTGTTCTCTGAGTAATAAAAGGGTGCCTATATTGTTCACCAATCCATAATGTCACATATAGGGCTATGGATTGTCTACACCAGCCTCCCTGGTGTTTGACATCTGCTGTCCTTGTAAGGTGGATATTGTGATATATACTAGGTCCTCAACATAATAATTTAGCAAAACCAACCCCACAATGCATCTTGTTATTACACAATCACAGCAACCTCTGCACAGGATACTGATGACAGACACACACACAGACACACACTTGCCAGTACTGAGATTCAAGCCCCTTCCTAGCTATGTATTGCTACTATAGTGCACCACATGTATCGCATGTGGCACGAGTTTATAGGATGGATGCTGTCCTAAGGTACTTCTAAGGTGAGGAACATCACCAGCCCTTGTAAATACTGGCATTGGGTGATACAGTGGGTGAGAGATCCCAAAAATAATTTTACCCTAAACACACATTTACATTTGCCAAGGGTGAGGTTCAAACCTCTATCTTACAATCTTTATAGACCATTATGTTACACATTTACCACATGCACCACTGACCTGACATGGTTAAGGGTTAGCCACAAGTACTTCTAAGGAAGGTGATATCTGCAGGACTGCTAAAGTCAGGCTCTGAAATGTGTACTGGGTGTAAATGGGGCCAAAATCTTTGAGGTACACACACAAACACTTGTGACAGATGAGATTTAAACACATACCTGTGTAATTATTGCTACTACATTATTCTGCTTTTATGGTGCATGCCATGGAGCTTGCATGTTGAAGAGCTCTCCACAGGTATCTTTTAAGGTGACTAACATCAGCAGCAGTGCTAAAAGAGGGGTAAGGGGAGAGTAGTAAGTGTAAATGTCCATAATATCAGGTATTATCATAGGTTCATAGGTAGGTACTAGGCTATCAGCCCTGGGGCCTATACAAGCCCAGCCAAAAAAGTACCCTGGCTTTTGCCACCCCAAAAAAATATTTTCCTGTGCCACTGTCGAGCAGTGCCACAGAGGTGATCCCTGGGGTGAATTTCCTATTTCCCATCCATTCCCATAGCAAAAGTGCCAAACACTCTCTCACACAAACACACACAGTTTTACAATTGCCATGTCTGGGATTAGAACTCCTACCTACCTAACTAGTATGGTACACTAGATCATTACTCAGTTATTGGAATGCAATGGAGCTTATGGAGCTAGCGCTTGTCCAAAGGGGTATTTCAAGGTGACTGACATCAGCAGGCTTGTTAAAGTAGGGCAATGGGAGGTGTAGTGACTGTGAATGGCCTCAAAATCATTAACCTGCACACACACACACACACACACACACACACGCACACACGCACACACATGCACACACACACACACACACACACACACACACACACACACACACACACACACACACACACACAGTTGCCATGTCTGCGATTGGAACTCCTACCTAATTAGTATGTTACACTATAGCATTACACAGTTATCACATGTGCCATAGAGCTTATGGGGCTGGGCCTTCTCCATAGGGGTATTTCAAGGTGACTACATCAGCATAGGGCAATGGGAGGTGTAGTGACTGTGAATGGCCTTAAAATCATTAATCTCAACACACATACAGTTGCCATGTCTGGGATTAGAACTCCTACCTAGCTAGCATGTTACACTATAGCATTACACAGTTATCACATGTGCCACGGAGCTTATGGGGTGGGCTGTTGTGCAAAGGGGTATTTCAAGGTGACTGACATCAACAGACTTGCTAAAGTAGGGCAATGGGAGATGTAGTGACTGTGAATGGCCTCAAAATCATTAATCTCCACACACACACACACACACACACACACACACACACACACACACACACACACACACACACACTTTCCATGTTTGGGATTAGAACTCCTACCTAACATGTTACACTATAGCATTACGCAGTTATAGCAAGCGCCACAGAGTTTAAGGGGCTGAGACTTGGCCTTAGGATTATTTCAAGGTGACTGACAGCACAAGTGCTAACATGGGCAACATGAAGTGCAGTGTGTGTGAATGGGCCATAAACCATTCCTCTGGAAACACACACACAACACTCAGTCACACACAACTTTACATTTGACAGGACTGGGTATACAAATGCTTGATGAATACTGATTTGTACAATCATGTTACACAGTTATCACAAGCACCACAGACACTATAAGGCTGAGGGCTACCAAAAGCAAATGCCTACAGTGATTGACATTGGCACATCATATGATGTTGGCCAATTGGATGTGTGGTGGTTGGGACAGGCCTCATGATGGAAATCTCTCTGTCACTGTCTGTCTCTCTCTTCCCCACATCTCTGTGTGTGTATGTTTGACCTGTTATAGTGTGTTGGCCTTGGATATGTGTGAGTATTCCTATCCAATGTGTGTGCAAAGCATGAATGGTGTGCAATGTGGTGTGTATGCACAGACATCTGTGACTGACAGATATGTATAGTCCACTGTTGTTTTCAGACATGGGCTTCATTTCTCTGTGTAGGAGCATGCCCAGTATGACCTTCTGTATTGAGTGTGTGAATCCATTCCAGGTAGGTTGTACTCCAGTCCAGGATTTGGTGTTCTACACCTACAGCTAGCAACCTGTTTCTGCAGGATATCTGTAGATAGGTTGACAATATGGAGTCACAATGGGCGAAAGATAGTGGGATACTGTAAGTATTGCGTCTGTGCTGCTTGTGTTACATGGTTGGTGTTAGCAGAGATATTCAGACATATGTACTGTTTTACACTGTGATGTATTATGTCATCAACTACTCAACTACTGAAATATATACTTATTTGCTCGCAGTTATTTCCTGGAAAATACAAGATGAATGAAGCTGTGTCCAGTATTGTGGTCTGCAGCCTACATATTTTTGCACACTCATGCCATTCTGGAGGGGTAGCTGCAGATACTTGCTGATGGGTCTGTGTAAATGGTCCAGCACCTTGGTACTGTGGTGGCTGATGATCCCCTGCTTGTACATCTATCGATGTAACAGAATGGCCATATACTGCTGTGGACATACCTCTCAGCTTTAGAGATTCACCCAGGTTACCCAGAGGCAGGGCTCATATATCTGGTCAGTTCCCCTTCACATTGTGGTTTATGAGCAGGTTTGTAGCCACTCATTACTAGGTTTACAGGCAGGGGTAGTATGGGCACACATCAGAGTTTCAGACTTCACACACTCCATGGCGTCCATGCTTCTACACCCTCCACTCTGTTATTCTATCATCTTCCTAACATTATGCCAGTGATATCTGAGAAGTATCCCTATAGTTGGCCCTTCATCCTAGCAGTATTTAGGGGGTTAGTCCACAGTTCATGCAGTAGGACATGGTGGGCATGCTACTGGGATTTGTCAACATGGCCTTGCATTTGTGTTCTGTGGACTGTGTTATGCTGTTAGTTGGGACCCCATGAGATAACATATATTGGCAGTACGGGTGAGGCACACTCCTTTGACAGAGGACTGTAGGGCATTTGATAGTGATGTAGGCCATCTGTAGCAGACCAGTGCATTCTGTCACTCTTATATTCACAGGCTGTGAGCCACTATATTCCCCTGAGATTACAGGGTAAGTGTGCGAGGTGCTAATGGCAATAGTTCCTGTCCATATTAATCCATTGGTCTGGATGCTGGCAGGGTGCTGCTTACAGCTAGGGACACACCTGCATGGGACACCTCTTCAGCATGCTGCATTCTGTGGGTGTTCCCATACAGAAGTGGGGGTCATACTGTACTCATTCCCAACAGCAGGGATATGACCTGTGATAAACCTGTGGCTGATAGTGGGGTGAGCTGAGTGCATGTGTGATATGGAAGCATCTTGCAGCTGACTCACAGATATACTGGGACATTCCCCTCATGCTGCCTTGTGCGGGGACTAGGCAGTCTCTCATTACTTCATAACTGTGCCTTTTGTGGTCTTGCCAGTGATTGGCCAGACTACATAAGTATTCCATACTACACAGACAACTAATGTGCTGCTAACCTGTATGTACAATTCCAAAGGTGTGTGCAGTTGACAGTTACATTTTATGTACTCTGTCCAGGGTACTTCCACCTGTGTACTGTGTGTATGTCTGGGCCCACATTCATGGCATGTCCATCTTTCAGATGGTGACAGATATTGACATCTAAACAGTGAGTATGGATGACTGCTGAATTGGGTCTTGCTGGGATGGATTGTGGTTGGCACTCCAGTTGTCAGAACATGGCGCTGTCATCAACAGTACTGGCCATAGGCCACCGAGTCACAACCCTCCATGCCTACATGTTGACCACTTCCACACAATATAGAAAACACAACAATCTAACACACAGACCCCTGCATATTGTACACATGCAACAATCTATCCTGTAAATTGGGCCAGCTTAGGTAATCTGCGGTTCACTGTTATTAAACCCACATATACATGTTACTGCATTTCTACATAGGATTGTGTGTGTGTGGGAGGGCACACCTGACAACTGTAAATATTTGCTATGACTGTACTGGTATTTCAGGTACTCTGATGGCTTCCATTTTGTTTTGTATTCTGACCTATCATGCAGACTAGAGGCATATCAGTAGAGTACAGATCTTAGGTTTTATTGACCTACATTTCAGTTTCAGACTTCTTACCCTTCAGAACTAACATACAACTGCCAGACCTGTTGTAGACTGTCTGTGTAGGTCTTGGAGGGGGGGGGGTGGTCTCCATTGCCATCAATTGGAGGGCTTAGCACAGCCTTTCTTTATGGTCATCTACACATGCCCTGCTGGCTGAGGCTGTTGTTGGGCATGTGAGCCTCACAGACATGTATGTGTGTGTCCTATGGACACACATTTGGGCCACCCCATGTTCTGCAGTGGGATTTGTCACCTTGTCTAGTACTGCCTACTTTGTTGACACCAGTATTTGTTATGGATTTCATGCTGCCCATATAGGTGTTCACAATCTGCTGCCATCTCATTCAGCCACCCGATTCCCTTGTATGCTCACATCCATGCCACAGATACAACTAGCAGAACATACTACTCCATTCAGCAATTGATAGGAAGAGTGACTTACCTTGTGGCTGTGCAAGTATTGCGGATGGTGCTGGAGGGCTGACTATGCTGGATGTACATAGTACACTCCCTATACATGGTAAAGCACAGGTAGTGTCATGTTTGGCATCCCTTTTACTGTATGTGCGAGTCAGAGAGAGGTCTCATTCCCTGGGTCCCTACCATGTAAGTGTATGTGCTATGTGTTGCCTCTTTGCCAAAGCCTGGCATACTGGGCATGCCTCCTTCTGCCTACATGGGCAGGCTCAGGTTGTTCCTCCCCGTGTCCCTCTTTGCCTGTGCTGGCCTTGGCAATGGTGGGGGGCTGTGTGGCCCTGCCCCATGCTGTTCCTGCTGTGGCTGTTTCCAAAGGATCATATTGTGTAGCATGGCACATACAATGAAAATTTGTGTACACATAACTGGAGAGTAGTGCAAGGCTCCACCGGATATGTCCAGGCACCGGAACCGTGACTTGAGCAACCCAAAGACACGCCGTATTATGATTCTGGTTTGTGCATGTGCCTCATTATGGAGTTCTTGTTCAGGTGTGTGTGCATTTCTGATGGATGTCATCAGCCACGGCTCCAGTGCATAACCAGCATCCCCCACTAGGTGGCCATATGGGATGTTCCCACTGGCAAATCTCTGGTACAACTGTGTCATATGCCAGATGTGGGAGTCGTGATAGCTTTCTGGGCTGCCAGCACACACGTTCAAGATAATGCCATGGGCATTGCACATGACCTGGCAGTTGATGGAGGTGAAGCCCTTGTGGTTTATGTAGACCTACCCCACTCACCGGGTGGTGCTTTGATGTATATGTGTGTGCAGTCTATAGCACCCACTACCTCAGGGTATTCTGCTATTTGGTGGAAGAGATGCATATTGCTGGTCAATGCCTCATGGGTGTTGAGGAAATATATGTGCTCACTGGCATGTGCTGACATGGCATCCAGGAACTGGTGGAGTACCCTAGATACTGATGCCTGTGAGATCCCCATGATATCCCCAGCTGGCCTTTGGAAGGTACTTGTTGCTAGTATTCTTAACCCTACACATACCTTGGTATCCACTGGGATGGGTTCCCCTCTTTTGGTTCTGTGTGTGAGGCATGGCTGGCACAGCTCAACAATTTGCTGTAGGATGTCCCTGTCCACCCTATAGCACTCTACTATCTCCAGCTCATGTAGCCCCTGGTAGGTTACCCTGGGTCTATACACTGTTCTCTGTCTCCTCACTGTGGGTTGGTCATCTGATTTGAAGGCCTGCATTTGCATTTGCTTCTGTCCTGTAACTCCTGGGCCCATCTCATTTGCTCACTCAAAAAAAAAAAATCTGCTTTTACTGTATTTGTGTTTCTTCCTACTATATTTTGCTTTTGCGTCATCTTAAAAGTAGTCAATTGTATTTATTACTGCTTGGTGTAACTAATTCTAAGCCTTTTAGTTTAAGCACTTCAGCTTCAGACCAGTTGTTTTACATTAGGAAGGTTTGTGGTCTGCACTGTAGTGGCAGGACAGGTAGCTTACATCCTTCTAAGTTGGGAACTGCTGATTGAGGGCTCAGTGTCTGTTATTCTAAAAGTGTATTAATTCTGTTTTAAGCACTTGGGCTTCAGGCCAGTTACTTTACATTAAAAGGGTTTGTGGTCTGCACTCTTGTGGGAGGAGAGGCTGGACTCTGCCCTTCTAGCTGGGAATTTCTGGTTAAAGGCTTATAGTGCCTGCATATTTAAACTGCTTCTTACTGAAATTGGTACACCTTGTTTGCTGTAGCATAGACTAGATCCAGGCCTGCTGAATCTAGCTTTGTTTGTATAACTTGAGCACTAATCCAGGCATTCTTTAAAGTATTCAATTGTATTTATTACTGCTTGGTAGTAACTTGATTAAAGTATAGCTATCATTCTAAGTCTTTTGGATTAAGCACTTGGGATTCAGACCAGTTGGTTTACATTAGGAAGGTTTGTGGCCTGCACTGTGGTGGCAGGACAGGTAGCTTACATCCTTCTAAGTTGGGAACTGCTGATTGAGGCTCAGTGTCTGTTATTCTAAAAGTGTATTAATTCTGGTTTAAGCACTTGGGCTTCAGGCCAGTTGTTTTACATTAAGAAGGTTTGTGGCCTGCACTGTGGTGGCAGGACAGGTAGCTTACATCCTACTAAATTGTGAACTGCTAATTGAGGGCTCAGTGTCTGTTATTCTAAAAGTGTATTAGTTCTGGTTTAAGCACGTGGGCTTCAGGCCAGTTATTTTACATTAAGAAGGTTCGTAGTCTGCACTGTTGTGGGAGGAGAGGCTAGACTCTGCACTTCTGAGCTGGGAATTTCTGGTTAAAGGCTTATAGTGTCTACATATTTGAACTGTTTCTTACTGAAATTGGTACACCTTGTTTGCTGTAGCATAGACTAGATCCAGGCCTGCTGAATCTAGCTTTATTTGTATGCTTGTTGTTTGTTTGCTTGTTATTTCGCTGAAACGCTAATTCCACCTAAAATGTGGCTTTTCAGCGCTTCTGTGGATCCCTAGTGATATCTGCATTGCTTACTGTACTTATTTCCTTGTTTCACTTGAAAGAAAGTTGCTGTTTGTCATTTTTGCATTTAAGTTACCTGTAACACATTGCATTTAAGTTAACTGGCACTTGCTCACTAAAGCAATTACATAAGTGAGCACTAAAATATTAAAAACACTACACCCTCACAAACTCCCCTTGAGTACCTCGTTCCCCATTGGCCCTTTTTTTTCAATTATAAAGGAATTCCCAGTACTATTCTAGCATGTCCAAAGGTCAGTTGTTAATCTCCTCTCCGGTCCAGCTGGTGAATCTGGGAATCTTTAGGCAATGTTACAACTGCCTCATGTACACAGACAACCCTCTCCTCCTCCCAACAAATTCCAACACATGTGAGAGATGCAATCATATAGCCATACTGGAGGCTAAGCTCTCTCAACTCAGTACTGGCGAAACCAGTCAGGAGGAGAAGGAAACCACACTCACTACAATTCCAGTCTCACATAGACCTACCATGACAGCAAACCAAACACATAAACATACAAAAACATACTCGGAGGCTCTAAATAAAAATCTGCCTAAGCAGCAGAGACCTCCAAAGCAGACACCCAAGCAACTGCTACCCCAAAACAAAACACGTGCAACACATAGCTCACAAAGCCAGTGTGCTGAACAGTCACAGCCCTTAAGGCTAAACAACACACCTGATACACTTGTAATAGGTGACTCTATTGTCAGGCACACTAACGTTCCTCTCACCAGGCTGAACAAGGAGAAGGCCATGGTGAGCTGCCTGTCAGGCGCTAGGATCTGCCACATAACACAAGCACTCAGGTCACTCCAAGGCAAGTACAAATATGACTCAGACATTGTCCATGCTTGTGTGAATGACCTGAGATGTACCTCCCTGGACTACATGAAAAGAGACATAGAGGAGCTCTCTGAGCATGTAGCCCAGGCTGGTATGACCCTGACCTTGAGTAGCATCTTACCCTCACCAAGAATGATGTCACAATATGAAGACAAGATGATCAATTTCAACAATTGGCTTAAGTATTGGTGTCATTCAAAGGGGATCCAATGCCTGTCAGCCTGGGATGACATGCTCGACAAGCCACGATGCTTCGCTAGGGACGGCTTGCACCTGTCACCACTGGGCTTTTGGATATTGGCAAAGGCTTTTGCTACCCGTAGTGCCTTTTTTAGGCAAGGCTCAAAAGACAAACCCACCTCCATAGGTATCACAAGGGATAAGAAACTAAGAGTAATGCTACTTAACGCCAGAAGTCTAAACCTCAAGATGCACGCACTCGAAACTCTCCATAGCATGGAGAACATCGATATCTGTGCAGTAACAGAAACCTGGTTCAAGGCTCCCGAGACCACCCCAGCACTACCAGGTTATACCTCATACCATGCTTTTCGGCCCCAAAACTTGGACCGAACCACAAAAGGAGGGGGAGTATCAATATTTGTCAAAGATGCCCACACCTCCAGGTTGGTGGCACAGCACGAAGCATCAGAGACTATCCATGTGCAACTAACAGTGGGTAAAACTGCCTTCCAGTTTATAGCCTGCTACAGACCACCCTCCCAAACCCAGGAACCCCACTCGGCCTTCCTTTGAACACTGGAAAATATGAAGGTCTCTCCAAACACCATTATATTGGGTGACTTCAACTACCCAAACATAGACTGGGAGCATTACTCTAGCTCCAACACCCAAGCCCAAAGGTTCCTAGAATTTATAAACTCAAATGCTATGGAACAACTTGTTACCACTCCCACAAGAGGGGAAAACATACTGGACCTGATCATCACCAACATGGGGACTCTATGCTCTAGACCAGAAGTGTATCCCTCACTGGTAAGATCAGACCATAAACTAATCTCACTGGATATTCACATCCCGACTCCACCCCTTGCCCTAAAAACCACAGTGAAAAACTTCTCTAAAGCAAATTTCACACTCCTCAAAACTGAGGTGGAATCCTTCAAAGCCCCCGGGCCTGTGGAAAATATGGTCCAGACTGCAGAATCCTTTATAAATGCATTCTATGAACACCTTCAGGAATGCATGGATCATGCAATCCCAAATAAAACCAAGACCCAATCCTCCAAAGGCAGACGTCCTGTCTGGTGGACCCCAGCCATAAACAAACTATACAATAGAAGGAGTAAGCTACTACATGATAGAGCAAAATCCCAAAAAGGGAAGGTATCCATGATCAGTATTAGCAAAAAACTATGGGCACTCATAAAATCGTCTAAGGCCAGCTTCGAGAGAATAATTGCACAGGACACTAAGGATAATCGCAAGGCTTTCTTTAGTTATGTTAGGAACCTGGGTGGGAATTCCCAGATATGCTCAGAATTAGTCCAAAATGACAAAAAATGCACCAAACCCACAGACACTGCCAACATCCTAGCTGACAGGTTCAGCGCAAACCTCTCCCCCCCTCCCCACCAAAAGGGCAAATATCTATCCCAGCAGAGTGCTGCCCCCCTGACATCTCAGATGCTCAGGTAAGAGCTGCACTCTCCAAATCGAAAAACACAGCATCAATGGGACCAGACGGTGTCCCAGGCTGCGTCCTACATGAACTCCAAGAAGAGCTAAACCCAAACATAAAACTACTGTTCAATCTCAGCCTTACTACAGGATATGTACCCAAAGAGTGGCGTACAGCAACAGTGGTCCCTCTCCACAAAGGTGGTGCCTTAACGGATCCTGGAAACTATCGCCCCATAAGCCTGACTAGCTTGGTCTGCAAAGCTATGGAAAGGATCATCATGGACCTCATAAATAAAGATATTGGGGACCTACAGACACTGGATCCTACCCAGTTTGGCTTTGTTAAGGGCAGATCCTGCCTCTTAAACCTGGTTGATTTCTTTGAAACAGTCACAAAGGCCATTGACGAGGGGAAGGTGGTACACACAGCCTACCTGGACCTTGCAAAAGCCTTCGATACAATACCCTACCCGGGCATTATAGATAAGCTCACCAACTTAAATATAAACCCCTATGTCACTAGATGGGTTGCAAACTGGCTCAAGGACAGAACCCACATGGTTAGAATTGCTGGAGCCATGTCAGACTCCAAACCAGTTACAAGTGGCATCCCACAAGGCTCAGTCCTAGGACCTCTCTTGTTCGGTATATATTTCTCGGAGGTACAGGCCAACACGGAAGGACTGTGGCTGACCAAGTTCACAGATGACTACAAACTGGGCGCCATAATCGACTCGCCAGCCGACACAAGCATCCTCCAAAAGTGCCTCATAGAAAAAGACAACTGGTGCCAGAGCCATGGCCTCAAGCTAAACGCCAAAAAGTGTATAGTCATCCCCTTTGGCAAAAACAAAGTGCCCACAAATTACCACATAGGTGGTAATCCATTAAGTACAGTAGAAGTAATTAGGGACCTGGGGACCCAAGTTGATAGCAATCTCTCATTTGACAACCACGTGGCCAAAGTGGTTAGAAAAACATTTTATATAGCCCACCTAATCATGAAGGGATTCACATCTAGATCAGGGGAGGTCATCGTGCCTCTTTACTCATCCCTCATCAGGCCCATAATTGAGTACAATGCCCCTTTTGGGATGTACCTTACCAGACACCTGCAGCAACTGGAAAGACCCCAAAAGTACCTCACCAAGTGGATCAAAGGGCTCAAACAGATGCCATATGCTGCCTGGTTAAAGAAACTCCAGCTCTACTCAGTGGCATACCGCCTGCTCAGAGGCGATCTGTGCCTGACGTATAAAGTCATGTCCAACCCGGAATTAATGGACATGCTGCACCTCAGAAAATCCAAATCCCATCGAGCTACGCGCTCGAGAGACTTGAACCTCAGCACTGAAATAAATAGGACATGCTGGGGGGACAGATTCATGACCCAGAGGCTCCCTTCACTCTGGAATAAAATCCCAGTCCAGGTTAGGCAGAGTCCCTCATTGACTCTCTTCAAGAGGAATCTTGATGAGTGGATGGGAGATCGTAGGTTTACCCTGGGTATCACTTCTGTGTCACTATTAGACAGAGGCACAATATACTAACCTCGAAAAAGGGCATAGCAAAATTAATTTAAAATGGGTGGCGAAAGCCAAACACACTCTGGCTAGGCTTATAAATGCCCTAGGGCAGATAGCCTAATATGAACCTATGAACCTATCAGCATTCTCATCCTCACCACCCTCAGCCTCTTCCACATATTGATGCATGAGAGTGACAGGAGCTCCTATCATTTTGATAGTTTTGTCAGGTAAAATTTCCCAGTCTGTGTACATCAGTGGTGTAGAGTTTGGGGGGAAAGACCAGAGTGAAAGGTGTTTGCATAGTTTATAGTAGAGGGCTGGGCTGGGCTGGGCAGCTGGCTGTGTAATTGGCTGATTCTGATACATTTCACCTGCCAGCTATGCTGGTTCTCCTTGCTTGCCTTCCTACTGCAGTTTTCCCTTCCCATTGCCTTCCCATTTAAGCCGCGAGGCGAGCTGTGCATACCCAGTGCTCAGATGTGAACAGAGCTGCTATTTCCTTTTTTTTTTGTTTTTTGTTTTTGTTTAAAACCTGGTGCGCGGCATGCACACCCGTTTAGGCAATGTAAACACTGCTAGGCAGCCTCAGGCACACCCTGCTTCCTTTGCTTTGCTTAGCTAAGGGTAAACACGGGCCACAGAGCTCCAATAAGCTTACAGCATGCATGACACTCCCCCTTATGAGGTCCCTCTTATGCTTATACCATGGTGTTGCTGCACCTACATGGTTGAGAGCAAGCTAATACTAAGAGGAAATCTATGATTCGGTATCAGTCCCCTCATTTGAATAAAGCTGACTGCTAATGCATGGTTACAAAACTGACACTCAGCCTTCCTCCTTAGCAGCCACTATTCCATGGTATTGTTGTCTTATGAATGCCATTGACTGTTATGGCAGAATGCTGATTTGGGTTTAAAAGCCTATTTCCAACTTTTTTCCTTATTTTCAGGCCGATCCTGTTTGCACACCACTGTCCTATGCTTAAACGTCTGAAATCAGCCAAAAAAAGTTATTTTTTATAATTTTGCAACTATTTCCCATGCCAAGCCTACTATATTGAATGCATGCTTTCTTTTGAGCTGTCATGCCTTTGTTTTGTAATTTGCAGAAATGTATTTGGTTAGTAACTGAATACATTTCTGCAGGTTACACTATTCCTGCACAGATGCCTTCCTTCTTCCTGGATCTCTAATTCACCTCATTTGCATGGTTTTCACTAGTAAATGGGGTAATTAGCAAACAGGAGCTGTCTCTGTGCAGGAATGGTGTAGAAGCGCTCGTGGACGTTCCGGAAACTTGTTCCTGGATCGCTCGTCAGCCATATTGTGTAGAGCAGCTCTTGCACTATTCCTGCACACTGTGCAGAGCTTGCTGAATCCTGGGGTAAGTGTATGGAACAGTTTTTATTTGGGATTAAGTGACATGTAGAGTTATAATAGTAAATGAATAAATGGTTAATTGCAAACCAGTAGCAGCAGAACAACTTATTACACATCAAACCTTGTTTATTTCATAGGTGTGCATGAGGGTGTGAGTATGCGCTTGAGTGCACATTGTGCAGTATTCTGGGGTGGGATTTCTGTACAGTTTAGCATACTCTTTTTATAAGGGGAATCTCAAGGTACTTTTGTGACTTAGCAGAGGATCGCTGGCATTTCTGTTGTTTGAGGGTGGCTCACTGTGCTGAGGTTTGTGAACCTATAGCTTACTGTATCATTGAAGTGACTGGATGTGAGGTGGCTGCCAGTTTTTGTATTTACTTTGATGTATAATCTGGATAATTGTCTCAGGCAGAGTTTTGGACAGGAAAATGGAATCACAGCCACAGCTTCTCTCAAAAGAGAAAGTACAGAAATTGGATGATGTCAGTTTGTGCCTGTGAGATCTAACTGTCCTTTAGCTGAACACATAATGTCACACTGGTTACAATAACCATTAGTCAGCAAGCCAGCATCATCAACAACTGAGGCTAAAGATTAAATATTGTTTTCTAAATGTGCTATTGTGAGCATGTATGTGTATGTATGTGTGTGTATTTTTATATTTCTTTGCCATTATTTACAAATATAGGGTGACTATAGCAAAGTAACAAAACTACAGCAAGGCAACAAGAAAAATATAATAGTCATTAACAGTATGACACTAATGAGAGTAATGAACAGAAAGCTTCAACGACTGTAAATTTAATTGCATTTCTTTTAAAGGAACTCCATTACTAGTAATACAAATGACAATAAAAAGTGTATTCATCAAGTATTTTTGGTAGCCTTGTTATTCTCTGTATAATCAGTTTATTTTTGGCTGCCTTGTTATTCTCTATATCATCAGCTTTTGTAATTTTTTGTATTTCTTCATCACACCTCTGTGCACCTGTACCATCTACCTTACAAATACACACTCTCCACTACCCTCTGTGTCTTATTCCCTACCTTAGTAACATATCCTAGGTAAGTCTGGTAAACCCAAATGTCTTACCAGACTTACCTAGGATCACAATTCATTCCATCCATATGGGTGGAATAAATTAAGGATGATTTGAAGATGTGAGGCAATACAGGCCATACCACACAATAAGACTGTAAAACAAAAAAAAAAAAACACATAAATAAAAAATCACACTTACTTATTTGAACTTTATGTGAATTATACGTTTGTGCTCAGAAATACATCTTCTGAAAGTAAAACAGTATAATATCTTGGATGAGAATATGCCACAAATTTCCATAATTATATTTCTACTTGTTAGTGTTAGGATCATATTACTTTGTCAACCAAAGATGCTTTTGCTGCAATGCTGTCACCTAGAAGAAGAAGGCAATGCCCATTAGAGTACTCAGTTTTATTCTTTTATGTGTCTTTGGTGACAGAATGTGTGTATGTGACCTTTCCAACTTTATTTATATTATTGTGGGAAAGGTAACACTGAATTGCTTGCAGTTGGTCATTAACAATTTTAACCACAATTTTTAGAGTATAAACATCTTCCAGAGTTAATAGAAGGAAATTATTATGCAAGCAAAGTTTGTTTGGCAAGTATAGGGTAGCTGGATTCAGCATTTCCAGCAGTGTAAGTGCACAATGACCATTTAACTGATCTAAGGTAGACTAGATTTTGTGAACTCGTGGATGAACAAATGGAATGATGACTGTAATCCTCTAGTGCATGTGGCTCATACACTTACCAAACACACACACACACACACACACATGCAGGCACACACCTGGGGATTCATAAATGCTGTGTCCATGATCAAGGCCAAGTCAACACTGTTTTTAGACATGTGCATGTTGAGCTTCAAGGCTCATTAACAATGCATCTGTACAGGCCTGTGTTCATGATGACCGGCTCATTGTCTTGGCTGCAGGAAGCATGTGTGAGAATATTGTGTTAGACCAACTTGTGGCCAGAGTAAAGTACAAGCAGCTGTTGTAAACACTGAATGTGCAGGAGCATCATGTTTAGTTGTCACAAAACTTCACACAGATGACAATGCTAAGGTACTGAGCTACTGTTGTAACTCAAGGCAAAAGACATGCAGAACTTAGAAAATGAGAAACTTGAACAGGATTAGTGGGGTACAGTAGATAATGTGATGTACCAACCCACATCAGTCCTGACATCATCAGAGTGTTATTAGTGTAACTGTAATAAAATCTGAATATTATTAAACAAATAATTTCTGATGGGATATAAACCCATTATTCTCTGCCATGATATTCTACAAAATACTGCATTTAGAATGTGAGCTATTGCAGGAGTAATACTGAAAGTGTCAGGAAACACATTATCAGAAAAATGCTGCACATTTACAGGCTGGAAGCAGAAAAAAACAGGGCTCATAGGGTTTTAACCCATTTCTCCCTGCACTGATGTTCTACCAAACACTACATTTACATTATTTTAATGCATACTACAGTTACTATTAAAAGCCATGCATTTTTATGACTGCATTTGTGCTCAGCTTGGTGCTGTCTTAGGTGCTGTAATCTACTCCTGAGTATCTGCCTATTTCTTTTGATTTCTGCAGGGGATAGAAACATAAAAAGAGCATAATGTGAAGTTTAAAGATGGCACACAGTCACAGGGTATTTGGGTAGCTAAAATGAGTTCTACTTACAGTATGGAGGTGATGACTGCCCCTTAACTTCTTCCTCCACTGGTGAAGGAGGTCAGGATAATAATGCCCTGTGTCACTGTTATGGTGATGGTACTGTTTTTCCATGGATAGGATACGAGTAGCATGGATGACAGCCTTGTCCAAACTATTTCAGGTTTCAGTCTTATACAGTGGCCTAGTATAGCCCTCCTTCAGGATACATCAGTTGTGCTCCTTATGGAGGATGTCCAGAAAAATTTAGGACTCCTCATGACACCACCTCTGTGCTCTGAAAGGAGCACTATTCCCTCCTTCTCCAGCCATGATGCCTTTGAAGAATATCATGGAAAAATACTGTGGGGGGTTGGTATAATGATTAAGGTGTTTACCTTATAAAAACAAGGTGCAGGGTTTGATCCTCAAATGGGATAATTGGCTAGGCTTAAAACTGCCTACAAGAGCAGTTACCCTACTACACCTACGACTCTATGAACAACTTGCACCCAAAACAATTCTCACTTGTCTCAGTTATGCACAACAGTGGTATTGATGAGCACCTCATTCACATGTCAGCTGGGAAAATCACTAAATATAAGCACTGCATTATTATGGTTCCACTGGCACTTTAAGGTGTGAAACATGGCAGTCCTCCATTGCTGTGTATGCTGTTGAAAATATGTGCTCTATAGTGACTCCATCTAAAACTGGTCAAATATGGCATGACTAGTGCTCAGGCATATACATGCACAGCAGTGTGCAGAAATCTCCACAATGTCTGCCAGGGTTGCTCATCACATAAATTGAATGATTCAGGAAACAATAATGAGTTAAGCCTTAATTAGCATAATCATCATACCTACAGGGGTTTAATCTACATAATATAAGACAATGGATGACCTAGTCCTACAGATACACATTTTGCCTTATGAAAGGAAACTGTAGCAGAGAACTACCCTATAGTGAAACTAAGAAATTTGTTTTATCATAAATATAAATATAAATATAAAACAATTGAGGCACCACAGGTACAATCAAAAGTTATTTATTTAATAGCTAGCATAACAGATTGATGAAAATAGTTACTTTCTTGATTGACTGAACCTGATTGACATTTAAGCTACAATAAATCACAGTCCATATACATTTCTAGGTTAACAAAGTAATACTCGTCAGCCAGTAAGTCCAAATGTGCCTGTAAATGAGAGCTTGAATGTCATCCTTCCTTTATTCATGATGACCTTGCAATTTTTTTTCTGGTCATGAAGGATATTGTTCTCTTGATTTTCAGACAGGCGTTGTAATATTAAAACAATCTATTAAATAAATATATTAGGATGTACATCAAACTGTGTAGAAGTCTGTACTACAAATGTATCTTAGAAATCACATTGCTGTGACTTTACACAACCGATAAACTATGCTGCATGTTAGTTTCATACAAATAAAATAAAAGCTGCTGCATGCTTTATATCAATGCTGCTGCTGTAAACAAATAATATAGTATTATGTGTATTGACACTGATGTGAATTTTATACAAATTCTACATATGAAAAATTATAAAAGGAACATTGTTATTTCTCAAGTCATAATATGTCATCAGTCTAAATATGTACCCCAAACAACAGGTATATAACTTGCAAAACAGTATATGTAATAGATGGAACAACTGAAAATAACACAGTTTATGTACTCATGGGCAACATTTTAAAATATTTGTCCATCTTTCTAAATGACAGGTATATCAGGGCTGGTAAAGTAAGAGTATGTGAATATGTGAATAGAAGACTGAATTTTTGGCTACATCTTTTCTGTGCATGTCTCAAATAAAATAGTTAACACCTTAATGCTTCCTCTTGTCGGCAGGACCCTGTGGTAGTGTACAGGTCTTTTGTGATTTAATTATCCCTTTCTCACCTTTTAATTTACAAAGTTAGGCTGAGAAAATAGACTGCATATATTGCAATGGAAAAGTCAAACACAAATGTGGGACTGAAATGACCTGTTCATAATCCAGCGTGTGACTTGTTTAGGTAATTATATATATATATATATATATATATATATATATATATATATATATATGTGTGTAATTTCTGCTCAAATATCTGAGCTGTTTCGCTGGCTGCTATCTACCTGCAATCAACTGTACTACAAGCTGAGTTAAGTATAAACTTGCGGTGTTACAGATAATACTGCATTTTATTTCTGTTTATTTATTTGTTTCATGGAATATTGTGGTCTCTCTGCAGTTATTTTCCCACCCTCCATCCCTGTTCTTGTTTTGGTATTAATCTTGGTGGCTTTGGAATTGCCCGCCCCTCCTGTAAATTTGTGTTTGAGCACTCCTCCTGGGTCCATCTCATTTGCTCACTCAACTGAGTACAGTGAGATCATATTTTGATTTCAGACACTCCTACCAGTCCTATCTCTCCAGCTCTATCCACTGTGTACAGAGACAGCATTTGGGAAAGACAACTCCTGTAGTCACTTAATCATGCTGTATTCCATCCCTCTTCACCAAACAAAAAAATTACTTTATTCAGCTGCTTTTACTGTAACTGTCTTCTCCCTTCTTTATTGCCTTAGTTTGCTGTTCTGTGTGCTCTTAAGTGTTCAGGTACTCTTATTCTGCACTTATTACTGCTTGTTAGTAGCCTGATTAAATTTGTCTGCTATTCTATTTGTCTTAGTTTTGGTTTTAGCACTTGTGCTTCAGGCCAGTTATTTTACATATAGCATTTTTGTGGACAAACCCTCATCAGACCCTGCTCTCCCTAAGTCCACTAAGTATTCAGAGCACTGAATTTCTGTGAATTTGTACAGAGCTGATATAGCACAGACCTAAATTCTCCTGACTGTGAACAGAGTTGGAAATTTTTCCCATCTTATATTCCAAACTGGTAAGTACACTTTTTGCAACTCAGTTTGCACTGTGCTGTATTTATATATTTGCTTTATTATTTATATATTTGCTGTATTGTTTCTGTCCTTTGTTGTTGTCGGCACTTTGCTTCTCAGGGTAGCTCAAAAGCTAGTTTCAGGTGGGGGTTGTTGAGCCAGCCCATCTTAACTGTTTGTCACTGCCTGAAGTGTATTTTCTGTATTGCACTTCCATTGCTAGAATCTCCTTGTGTTCTGACTGAGTGTGCTTCTCAAACAATCCAGAAATATAGAGCTGATAAGTATATTTTTGGCACTTTTTAACTGTTCAGAGTTCTGCACTGGCTTAATTTTTGCTTGACTGAATTATTTATATATCTGCTGGCATTGTTTTCTGATACTCTAAGTGCCTCCATTTTGATTTTTCCTAATTTACTGCTTTCTGCACTTGGTTTTAGCTGTTTTTTAATTTAGTTGCATTAATTTAAACTTTATTTGGTTTAATACTGCTACACACTCAAGTGTGCTAGCTTGCACTGCATTTGAATTGTTTTTACTGCTGTTTTAGCTGCTTTTCTGTTAAAAACAAAACAAAACAAAACATTCTAAGCTTGTTTCCCGACTTCAGAGCCCCCCAAGCCTTTTTGTTTTGGAGGGAAGCCTTCTAGCTTATCAGTGGGAGTGGTAAGCACTAGGTAGCTTATCTACCACAAGAGGAGTGGCTTTTGGCCCAGAAATTTTAGTTGATTGGCTGTTTGAGCAGTTTTCCATCCCTTTCAACTTTCTGGTTTAAAAGCCCACGTTTGCACTTGTTTCCTGCCTTTCCTGTAACTAGTCTAGTCCAGATACAGATTTGCTGTATCCAGGACTGTTTGTAAGCTTCTGAGCCCTCCTAAGCCTTTCTGTGTTGGAGGGAAGCCTTCTAGCTTATCAGTGGGAGTGGTAAGCACTAGGTGGCCTATCTACCACAAGAGGAGTAGTTACTGGCCCAGATATTGTAGTTTATTGGTTGTTTGGCCAGTTTTCCATCTCTTTCAAATTTCTGGTTTAAATGCCCATGTTTGCATAGGTTAATGCTTGTTTACGGTCCTTGGATCCACTTTTGGCATCCTGCAGACTGCAAGAGCATCAGAAAGGAGAAAGAGATACTCTAAGTGCCTCCATATTGATTTTTTCCTAAGTTACTGCTTCCTGCACTTGTTTTTAGTTGTTTTTAAATTAATTGCATTTATTTAAACTTTGCTTTAATATTGCTATACACTCAAGTGTGCTAGCTTGCACTGCATTTGAATTGTTTTACTACTGTTTTAGATGCTTTTCTGTAAAAACAAAAAAAAAAAAAAAAAAAAAAAGTTCTAAGCTTGTTTCCCACCTTTTTTATAACTAGTCTAGTCCAGATACAGATTTGCCATATCCAGGATTGTTTGCAAGCTTCTGAGCCCTCCCAAGCCTTTCTGTGTTGGAGGGAAACCTTCTAGCTTATCAGTGGGAGTGGTAAGCACTAGGTAGCCGATCTACCACCAGAGGAGTGGTTTCTGGCCCAGAAATTGGAGTTTATTAGCTGTTTGGGCAGTTTTTTTATCCCTTTCAACTGTGGTTTAAAAGCCCGCATTTGCATGTGTTTACCCTTGTTTAAGCTCCACCTAGTGGCGCCGAGCTAAGGTAAGTTATTACTGGTGCCAGAAAGTCTCCTCTTCAGTTTTTCCCTTGAATCTTGCTAGTTATTTCTCTCTTGCACTTTAGGTTAATAGCTTTGCACTTCAACAGGTTTTTGTAGCAATTATTGTAGCACACCTAAGTGCCATCAGCACTAGTTGTTTTTCATGGGAAATAGCTCTAGTACTTAGTAGTTATGACCACTCCTCCTGGCATGATTAAACAGTAGTTCCCTGTGCTTTCTCCTATTAACCTGGTGCACTTGGGTATTCTGAGGCAATGTAGCAACTGCCTCATGTATACAGACAACCCTCTCCTCTTACCTCTCAACACTCAGACTTGTGAGAGATGCAATTATATCACCAAATTGAAAGCTATGCACTCTTCAGCCAAGACCGGACTATCTGGTCAAGAGGAGAAGCTCAACACCTGCACCACACCACATGGAACACATAGCCCTCCAGAACACCCACCATCACATCTCTCACATAACAACACAAACTACACACCCACCTTTGCAGACACTCTCAATAGAAATTTACCCAAACAGCAGAGACCTCCAAGACAGAAACGCAATTGACCACCACAACACAGCACAGACCACAGGACACATAGCTCACCTCCACAGTGTGCCCCTTAACCTAATCCCCTAAGGCTAAACATCTTCCCCAATACACTAATCATAGGTGACTCAATAGTGAGGCACCATACCTCTCAACCTGGAAACATCAAAAATCTGGACAAAGCCCATGAAAAATAGGTACAAATCTGTTCACTAATTAACATAACATTTGCATAAATAATTACATAACCCTGCCCACTCCTATGGAATTGTGGGATACCAACTTTCAAATGCAAACTGAAGAACAGACAACCAAAATATGATACCAGAGTACCCCTGTAGCCATTCCAATGTCTCATTACTTGACTATTTCGCCCCATTAACCATAAACACTAATGTGCATACTGTGCTTAAATTACTTCTACAATGATTATTTGGATTTTATTTTTACATTTTACAGTACAATGCACAAACACTAATTGGCATTTGCTAAACAAAGCAATACTATCTCACAATGAAAACAGACTTAGCATTAAAACTTCTCTCATTCATTGAAACAGCACTGAAACCCACACCACATCTAAAGAAAATGCATCTGACCACAGTGGCCAGTAGTGGATAAAGATTACCTTTGGGCTGTTTTCAAATCATAGGCCCCTTGCACACAAAACAAGAAACATACATGTGTTCTTTGGTACACCTTCCTGACTTTATTAAATTATATTCCTTGTATAATAAAGCAGACTTAGACTTAGAGCACATTTTAAATTTATTGTTTGAACATTTTTCTAGTAGGCAATGAAACAAAATGCATGAACCAATAATGACAAAACTGCCCAATTCAGAACATTTTCATCATAAAAGTTTACTTACACACACACACATACAAAAATAGAATGACAGTAGTGTTAGCCATGGGCATCTTGCATAGCTTCTTGAACTTAATTTTCAATTTCAGTTTTTTCCTTGACTTACTCTGATTTGTGTTACCAGACCAACTCAATAGCTGTAAATGCACAACAAAATGAACTAGGTGAACTGCATGTTTTAAGACTTCAAATTTTTAGTCCAAGTACTGACAGACCCTCTCCTACATTCATCCTGAAGCATCAAGACTATCTTGGAAATCCACGTGCTGTTAACTGGCCACTGTTGCTTCTCCACTGTCTACAGTGGTAAAATATGTGTTTTATCTTGCATGCTGGAAAATGTACTGTACTCGTTTAAAAATAGTTTTCTTATAATGCAGCACAGAACATAATAATTGTGATTTTCTATTCCTGAATTTGGGTTAGTGACATTTTTTGCTCTTTCCACTGAGGCACAAATGCCTTGTGCATGACATTTTCTCACTTCTGTTGTATCTGTAGCGACACCCTTGACTTGTTACACCCACCCCCTTTAAAAGTGCAATAGCACAGTACAGCTTCTACATACTGCAGGAGTAGAACCCACAGCCTTCTGCATCAAAGGCAAGCATTTAACCTGTTATGCTATTAACAATGCAAGCAGACTTGGCATAAGCAACACTAAACTTCTCTTCCCCTGAAGCTCTCAGCTCCTTGTAAAATCCACTCGACCCTCAACTGTATCTCTCAACTTTGCAGGTCAAGAAATCTGGAAAAAAAACAAAATTTGTTGGGGGAGGGGGACAAAAGCCCAAAAACCAGGGGCATATTTTAAACATTACTTGTATAATTTTGGAAAGTTGCTAGAATAAAATGCTGTGTTACCACCATGTATTTCAGTGCCAAGTCTTGAACTCAAGACGCTGTGCACTACAATCAGAGCAACATATCACTATGCCAAATCAGTCATTCCCTAAGCCGCAGGAAGACCGAAACTTAATTGGCTATCATTTAATGAATTCAGTTATTACTTCTCACCATAGCTCTCAACCTCTTAGCACAAAAAACCTGGACAAAACCAATAATGGGGGAATACAGAATTCAGTTCTCACTTCTCACTATAGCTCTTAACCTCTTAGCACAAAAAACCTGGGCAAATACAATAATGGGGGAATACAGCTCCAAAAATAGGGAAAAATTTCAAATATTGATCTTATAAACTTAGAAAATTGCTAGAATAAAAAGGTTTTGTGTATTTTCTGAAGAATATGAAGTCTGAAATTGAAATGCCTGCCATTATTTAGTGAATTCAATCCTTCACTGATTTGCCACAAAATTCCACCACAGATCTTATGAGGAACAGAACACAAATATGAAGCATAAATCTGTAAAGTTTTCACAAGTGTTGGTGGGTAGGGACTTTAGGCTCTTGTTACCTGTACCCAAGGTACAAAAATGGCCTCTGCTTCTAATGAATGAAAACAGCGGCAGCAGCAGCATATCCAGCTTTGCACACCTCTGCTGTGGCAGCTCTTCCTACCTCTGCAAGCAGCTCTGCTTTGTCCATTCCTTCGGTAGGCACACACCTTTCCTTCTCATAATGGAGCTCACAGCAGCATAGATATCCACCCTTGATTCCAGCTTGGAGCAGCATAGATATCCACCCTTGATTCCTGCTAAGGATTTGGAACCTTTGAGCAGCCAGAAATACAATGCATGTTGAGACCTTCAGCTCAATCTTGACAGGTTGTTTCTGTTTCACGGAGCTGATGTAATCACGCACGTAATGATGTCAGCTCAAAAGCTGGGAAATAAAATAAAATTTAAAATAAAGCACCAGGAAATCAGAAATTAAGGGGTGGCACTTGGGAATCATGGCACCCCATTATTTGGATCCCAAAACTCGGTAAAAAACAAGTAAGTCAGTACAGTTGGGAGGTTTGTGAGGCACACAGATGTCCTACTCACTAGGTTGAATAAGGAGAAGGTAACAGTCAGCTGTCCTTCAGGTGCCAGAATCCAACACATAACACATGCACTCAGGTCACACCACAATAAGTACATGTATGACTATGTCATTGTCCTTGTGGGTGTGAATGACCTGAGATGCACCTCCCTAGACTACCTGAGAGGAGACATGGTGGAGCTCTTGGATTATGTGGCTCAGGCAGGTATGACCCTAGCCCTGAGCAGTATCCTTCCATCACCCAGAATGATACCACAGTACAAACAAAAAATGATTGACTTCAACAATTGGATACGTTTCAGGTGTCATTCAAAGGTGATCCTGTATTAGGATGACATGATTGACAGACCTCGATGCTTTGCCAGAGATGGCCTGCATCTGTCACCCCTGTGCTTTTGGGTACTGGCTAAGGCTCTTGCCACCCTTATAGTGCCTTTTTAGGCAGTGTTCCAAAGACCAAATTACCACCATAACAGCTATAAATAAATGCAATCTGAGGGTCATGCTGCTCAATGCCAGAAGTCTAAATGTCAAGATGCACTCACTAGAAGCACTCCTCAAAATGTTGAACATCGACATTTGTGCTGTAGCTGAGAATTGGTTTAAAGTGGCAGAAAGCACCCCTGCACTACCAGGCTATAACTCATTCCACACCTTTAGGCCCTGAAACATGGACCGTAGCTCCAAAGGTGGTGGTGTCTCCATATTCATAAAAGTTATGCACACCTCCAGACTAGTAGCCTAGTGTAACACATCTGAGATACTTCAGGTACAACTAACATTGGGTAAGATGGCAATCCAGGTCATAACCTGCTGTAGGTCCCCAAACATGTCCCTAGACTCTCACTCCACGTTCCTAAGCACCCTAGAATCTATCAAGGTCCAACCCAGCACTCTCATACTAGGAGACTTCAGCTACCCCTCCATCAACTAGGAAAACTTCTCAAGCACCAATACACTGGTCCAAAGCTTCCTGGAATTCATCAATTCCAATGCCCTGAACCATTTCATTCTGACCCCAACTAGAGGAAGCAACATCCTTGACCTGGTTATTATTAACATGGGCGACCATTGCTCTACACCAGTAGTCAATCCCTCCCTGTACAGATCCGACCATAAACTAATCACCATGGAAATCCACATCTCACCCCCCCCCCCAACAAAGATAACCACCTTGAAAAACTTCTCCAAAGCTGACTTTGGGCTCCTAAAAACAGAGGTGGCTAACTTCGCGGCACCCATGCCAATGAAAAATAGATGCATGACTGCCGAATCATACACCAATGCACTGTATGAACATGTACATGCATGGAACTAGTCATACCCAATAGAACCAAGATGCTCTCCTCCAACAAAAAGGAAGCCAATCTGGTGGTCCCCTGCCACTAATAAACTCTACAACAAAAGGAAGAAACTGTTGCAGAAAAAGGTGAAGTCCCAAGACTAGAAAAACTCCCTTATTAGCCTCAACAAAAAGTTGAGCTCCCTCATCATATCCTCTAAAGCCAGCTATGAAGGCAGAATTGTGGCAGACACTACAAACAATCACAAAGCTTTCTATAGTTATATCAAGAACCTCCACAGCAATACCAAGATTTGCTCTGAGTTACTGCATAATGGTACCTGCTATACTGAGCCAACAGATATCGCCAACATACTGGCCGACAGATTCATTGCCAACTTTACTCCTCTCCCCCCCTAAAGGACCACTAAAAATACTGGAAGAATGCCAGGCACCCAGCATTACTGCAGTACAGGTTAAAGCTGCATTGTCCAAGGCCAAGAATACAGCTTCCATGGGACCCGATAACATCCCTAGCTGTGTTCTACAGGAATTACAAAGCAAACTGGCACCACATCAGTGTGCCCTGTTCAGTCACAGCCTCACCTCAGGCTTTGTCCCTACCAAATGGTGCACAGCTGCAGTCATCCCTCTCCATAAAATGTAAGCAACTGCAGACCCTGGGAATTATCACCCCATTAGTCTGATGAGTCTGATTGTAAAGCTATGCAGTGCATCATCATGGACCTGATTAACAAAGATATAGGAAATCTCCAAACTCTAGACCCCATGCAATTTGGCTTTGTGAAAAGGAGATCATGCCTGCTCAACCTGGTTGACTTCTTTGAGTCAGTCACCTGGGCTATGGATGAAGGTAAGGCAGTGCATACAGCCTACCATGATCTGGCCAAGGCCTTTGATACCATTCCTCACTCGGGAATTATTGATAAACTCATCAAACTAGGTATTAACCCCTATATCACTAGGTGGTTTGCAAACTGGCTCACAGATAGAACACACAGTGTGAAAGTAGTAGACTCCAAGTCAGACTACTGACCAGTCACGAGTGGAGTCCCACAGGGATCAGTCCTGGGTCCTCTCCTGTTTGACATCTACTTCTCTGGAATCCAGGCCAACAAAAAGGGACTCTGGCTGACCAAGTTCTCAGATGATTGCAAGCTGGGAGCCATTATTAACTCCCCAAGTGATGCAGACATCCTACAGAAACGCCTCACTGAGACCAACGACTGGTGTCAAAGCCATGGACTTAAGCTTAATGCCAAAAAATGTGCCATCATCCCCTTTGGTAAAAACTCAGTTCCCACTAATACCACATTGATGGGAGCCCACTGAACACTGTAGGCATTATAAGAGATCTGGGGACACAGGTTGACAGCAACCTCTCCTTCAACCACCACATTGCCACTGTGGTCAGAAAGTCCTTCTATGTGGCCCATCTCATTACCAAGGGTTTTGCATCCAGGAAGAAAGAAGTCATCCTCTCTCTCTACTCTTCCCTCATTAGACCAATCATTGAGTATAATGCCCCATTTGGCATGTACCTCACTAGACACCTGCAATAGCTGGAGAGGCCACATAAGTACCTCACGAAGAGGATCCTAGGCCTTAAACATATGTCCTACATGGCCAGACTCAAAAGACTCCAGCTATTCTCTGTCTCATATTGCATTCTTAGGGGTGAACTTTGCCTGACTCTCAGGTTCCTAAGCTCTCTGTAACTCCCATAGCTATTTTCCTATGAGTGTATCTAAGCTCCCTACAGCTCTTATAGCTACTTATTGCATGACTCAACTTTGTAAATATTGTAAATAGCATCTTACTTTAAATGTGTGCATGTAAAGTGTATCCACATATACTTAAATGCATGTATGTAAAATGTTTCCACACGCAATACATAAGAGTGTTTGCTCAAATGAAATTGTATAACCCTTAAGATCACCCACAATTAATTTTTTTGACTATGCGTGACATCGAATGTACTTATTTGTAACTGTTCTATATAATGTATCTTTTATACTTTTGTATCTTTGTATCTAAACTGTATAATGTATCTTGGAGCTTTTCTCCCCGGGCCTCCACTGAAAATGATCATTTGGGCCCAGTGGATTTCCCCGGTAATCAAACTAGAAATAAAATAAATAAACTTACAAAGCCATGTCTGGCCCAGCTCTGTTAGAAATGCTACAACTAAAGAAATCCCAATCCCTCCACACCACACGCTACAGAGACCTCAACCTCATTACCACAATCAACACAACATGCTGGAGGGACAGGTTCCTCACCCGGAGACTGCCCATGCTCTGGAATAGACTTCTCATACATGTCAAGCAGAGCACCTCGCTGTCCCTCTTCAACAGAAATCTTGATGAGTGGATGGGAAATAGAATGTTCACCCCGGGGATCACTTCAGTGGCTCTGCTTGATAAAGGCACTGGGAACTAACATCAGGCGGCATGATGCCAGGGCACTTCTATTAGCTAGGCATGTAAAGGCTCCAGGGCCATTAGCCTAGTACAAACCTATGAACCTGTGTCTGAGCTCAGAGTGTTTACATTCTAATAAAAGGAGAAACTGTATTTGGTTAAATGTGAAATACATACTTCAGGCTTCTTTCTTAATCTCTGAGCTCAATGTCCTTATTTTTACTACAGGAGAAACTATTTCAGGTTAAACATCAAACAGGCATTTTCAGGCTTCTTTTGCATACAGTATATGAGACACATCAATATATATGTCAGCCAAATCTGACTTTGAAACTGTCCTTCTGGCCTGGAATTTGAGAAAAGTACAAAAGTTAACACTGTACATCTTAGAGGGAGGTGAAGGGTTGATACCATATTTTAATAATAGTGTATAAATATCAAATGTATAAGACCATCATTTTCCAAGACTGAGCACTGTTCTGGCTACATGAGTAAAAAGTGTGTGTGTGTGTGTGTGTGTGTGTGTGTGTGTGTGTGTGTGTGTGTGTGTGTGTGTTATTAGTTCATCTCCTTATGTCACTGTCTTCAACTGCATGTATACAGAACAATGCTTGACTGGGTTTTGTTTCAACAGGTACCTTATTTTTAAGGCCCAAAACAGTAATATGCCTCATTATCATACCCACAGCCTCATTATACAGTCATTATACAAATCATAAATGTCTTTTCATTGCATTGTTTGCAAGCTATGAAAGGACTTTTAAACAATACCTAAGTGATTTATCTACTATGTTTATGTGATTATGCTTTCTTTTGATTCCTAATGTATTTTACATTCTTGCAATGCATTTTTTGTTGATAGGAACATCCTTAGTCTAATGTATAAGTGCTGCAGGTCAATGTTTTTGCTCTACACCATTTGATAAGTTTCTCTAACTGTAGGTTCATAGGTGTGTACTAGGCTAATGGTCCTGGAGCCTTTACAAGCCTAGACCATAGAAGTGCCCTGGCATTGTGCCACCCGACTATTTTTTTCCTCATAATTCTTAATCTCCTCGTAATTATACCTTAACACCACTGTTTTATCCTTCTCCTTATTCAGCCTGATAACCTAACAATCCTTGCTGTGGCTATGTGTCCTAAACCAACTTTATCAAACTCAATAATGGCTAAAAAAAAAAAACTTCTACTGTGTAACTTGCCAGGCTCGAGAAGCAGAGCAACTAGAGATCCTTCTTTACTGCAGTGAGTTGTAGGATATATTATTTTAAGTTCTCTCCAAAAACATTTAGTATATTTACAAAAGTATCCTTCGCTTAGTGGAGAGGGTCTCATAACTCTGCAACTACCTTAACCAGTTCCGCTTTCCCAGTAGCATTTTCTTTGCTTTAGAATACATACTTCTCACATATTGAATGCTACCTTTTGTTCTTTGTGCCTTGTGTTACTTACCTTCTCTCATCCAGCCACAGATTATATTTTCTTCTCTTGCTCCACTAGTGTGCCATTGGGGATCTGCTGCATTCACCCTTGCTTTGCTTAGGCTCCCCTATCTTACGTACAATACCTACCACCACATACTCTAAAGTTATACTCTATATCACCCCTCCTATTACATCACTTCCACTTTTTGTTCATTTTCCCTACTAACTCCACCCAACAGAACATCTAGACATCATCCTAGCATTTTTCATCCACCCCAAATCTACTATCATACTTTTATAATGCTTCCTACTATAATTACCACCTTATTTCTCCAAACCTCAACTTCACTCCTCACACCCTGCCAGTGTCTATCCAGTCTCCCAAAACCAACCTCTACTACTTCATCTGCTCCTCATGAAATCTTAGCCTACAAAATTTAATTATTTCACCCCAGTTGTGCAACTTCTCTACTCAAGACTGCTTTGAGATAAAGTATGCACATCTTAACCAGCAGATACATAAAAGTAGCAGTAATCTTATTTATAAATAAGACTGCTATCAATATTTTCAAGCTATTCAAATCAGACTAAAAAGTGGTGGTATTCATCTCTGTCCCATTACAAATATTACTATCATACCTAAACCCCATAACAGCACGCCAGTTCAAAGTTAAAACAATGCCCCAGTATACAATAATTCACATCCTAGAAAAAAAATCTAAAAGTATTTCACATTAATTTAAGAAGTATCTGTAATAAAATTCCAGATGTGCATACCTGGATAGATATAAAGACCCCAGAGATCCTAATCAGAATTGAGACCTGCCTCAAACAAGATATAAATGATGAAGAAATCTTACCAACAGGCTTTAATATCCTCAGAAAAGACAGAAAAAATATAAAAAACAGGCAGTGTAGAAATTCTATATAAAAACTCTCTTGACATATCCCCCTTCAAACTCACTATATCTCACTTTGGAAAGGCCAAGATAATTTCAGCATTCCTTAAACTCAACCACGAACAAAAAATAGCCATAATAGGATTATACATTCCCCCAGGTAATAAGATCTCAATCCCAGAAGATATCCTTTATTGGATATCCAGCAACATAATGCAAGAAACCATAATCCTAGGTGATTTAAATTTTGACTGAATGACACTTAATGCTAACAATCCAGCAAACAGTATTCAGTTGTATAGCTTCACACAACTAACCAACATCCCAACAAGATGTAATAATACAGCGGGGAAAGAAACCATATTAGACTGGTTATTTGTTTCTCTTCCACAGAAGTACTTATCCTTTGGCACCTTCCCCAGTTTTCTTAGTCACCACCTCCCTACTTATCTAATCAGACAGCAAACACAAACCCCAGCTCATCACCAGTTGAAAGAGGTAAGGAACTTAGCCAACTTTCAAAGTTATGATTTCATCAACATCTTGTGGCTTTATAACTGGAATATAATGAAACAACTTTTCTTAAATAAAGAAATTTTAGAATTTAACAATATATTTCTAAAAAAACATTAAACAATCTAGCCCCAACGTGGACAGAAAGGATTGAAACTAACCCTGGCTCTTGGCTCTCAAAAAGCACTAAACATCTAATGAAAAACAAGTAAAATTTGGAAAATCTATCTGAAAAATAGAACAACCACCAACCGACAACAACTAAGCCAAGTAAAAAATAAAGTGAAACACAACATAAGGTAGGACAAAAAAAAACTTCTATACCAATTTTCAGGAAAAGGCACAAAACAAATCCAAAATTATTTTTGTCATCAACTGGTAACTTACTAAAATCTGGCAATAATGATCAACCTACCCCCCTACTATACTAAAACAAAACTAGGACATTGCTACTAATTTTTACTCCCACTTTATCCAAACTCTAACATTGTTAATAAAAAAAACGCACTCTGACTATCCATTCCCACCTCCTCCAGCAATATCCACAGATAATCCATTCATTATCCTTATCAAACCTGTCTCAATTTCCTTTACCAAAAGACTTCCCCACAAACTAAAACCCACCACTGCAGCTGCTGATAAGCTCTCTCCTGAATGCATCAGGGTGGTCACAGGTGTCATTGTTTACCCATGTCCATGTTAATTACCTCCTGAATAACAGAAAGTTATGTCCCACTACTCTGGGGAAAAATAACTTTATTATACCTTTACACAAGAGTGGCCCCTCATCAGGCCTAATTAACTTTAGACCCACTAATACTCTGTCGCTTCTCTAAAATCTTTGAAAAATTTATTCTTTCAAAAGCTTCTAAAATGCAACCCACAAAATAATCTCCTCTCAATCACACAGCATGGTTTCAGGCCACACCGCAGCCTTATTAAGATTTATCAGCACGATCAATCACAACAGAAACTCTGGCAACCTGCTATCTACTATCTTAGATCTTCCCAAAGCTTTTGACACTGTCTTCCATCAAAAACTCCTACTTAAACTTGCTTAACTGTGTCTTTCAGACTGCCCTTCTCTGGTTCCATTGATACCTGAATAGACATTAGGCTGACAAATTGGAAAATTATTACTCTTCTTTATTGCTTGTATCCATATGGGTCCCACCATGATCTATCCCAGGCCCCTTTCTCTTTAATATATTTATAAACATCATGCATACAACATCCCAACATGCCATTATGCGAATGATTTAATACTAATATGTACAAGTAAAGACTTTTCTGCCCCCTGTCAACAAACACAGCAGTTCTTTTACTTAATAAACGACTGGCTAGAAACATCTCAACTCCTACTCAATTCTAAAAAATGAAATTCATACTTTTCACCTCAAAATCACCCAGCATTCAGCACAACCGATTCATTATTACCTAAAAGAACAACAGAAAAAAATAAATGGTAAACAATATGAAACTGCTCCGTGTTGACATAGATGACCAACTAAAATGTGAACATCACATTTTGCAAGCAATAAAAAAAAATGAAAAACTAGGAAGTCTTTATCAAGCCAAGCCATTTCTCACAGACTCAGCAAGGGAAACTATTGCTTCCATCTGTGTACACTGTACTCTACAAAATGCCTACCCCATTCTAACTGGCCTAAGCTCTCAAACCTCAGCAATGTTACAACAAAGTTGCCAAATTCACAACAAACCAAACACATAGGTCACCCATTGCACATTGCATAGGCCTTAGAGATCTAAACTGACTTGAATTCCCACATATCCTCACTTGCATACAACTTCTTGTCATCTGCAAACAACTCAGTACATCTGACCAATGCCCTAGCCTCGAACCTCTTCTTTGTCTTTACTCCCCAACCAGAGCCCTAAATTAGGAGGAAAGATGCTACTTAACATAACTAAATCCAAAAAAAAATGCATTAAATGATGCCTTTTACTCCAGTATTGTTTCCAGAAAATTTAAGACCCTTCCATTAACATTGAAGCAATACTCAACATTGACTCAGTCAAATGTGAAATGAAGCTATATTTTACAAATACTTTGCCTTTTTTCTGTGACACACTAGGATAGAATTAAACAGTTTCATTGAATGCTACCCTTCTGTTACTTAAAACCTTTCTTACTATCACTTATAGCACTATAATTTACTAGATAACATAGAACACTGTAAACCACTGCTTTGACATCTCAAATGACAAAATATTACTTATATGCTATCAGCTAAGCTTATCTGCCTCTAGAGGGACATTGCAACTCTTTTCTATCATTGTTGCGACTACTACTTACTGTTTTTACCAGTCATTTGTTTAACACCAACTCATTTACTTTTTTTTTGTACCTAATTTATGGAACCTGAAAGATCCACGGTGGTACAACGGTTGCGTTGTTACCTCACAGCACGAGGTTCTCCTGTTCGATTCTTGGCTGGAGTGCCTTCTGTGTGGAGTCTGCATGTTCTCCCTGTGGTCGAGTGGCCTCCAAAAGACATGTGTGAATGGGCGTGCCTTCGCTGAAGGTTAGGCGTCAGGCTGGCAACTCGACACCATAAAAATCGACTGCCAATCATTAGCGGACCGGAGTTCCGCTGTGGCGACCCCTAACCAGGAAAAGCCAAAAAGACAAACAACCTTATGTATGGAACCTATTTGCAATTTGATATTGTGTGATTATACTGTTATGCTTTTCTAACTTGCTCTATGAATATGCTAATTATGATTACATTCTTATATTTTCTGGAGCTTTCCTTCTTGCTCCTCCACTGAAAATGTGTTTTATGCCTAGTCGTACTTTCATGGTTTTCAAATGGAATAAATAACTAAATAAATAAATTGGCATATAGCACATTTGACCATATTGTTTGACCTGTCTACATCATATAGCTGGATTTTCTGAAACCAAAACCATGTGTTTGATGGCTTGTCCCTCAAATTTGTTTAGTATGATGCAGAAATGTTTTCTGAATCTGGTCCACAGTCTTTCATTTACATACTCAAACATGGGTATATTGCAGAGATAGAGAGAGAGACACAAACCCATACACTCACACACAAACCACTCCACACACACACAGACACACACACACACACACACACACACACACACACACACACACACACATACCTAGCAAAGTTTTCTGACTCTGTCATACAGAAGCTCACACACCGACATAGACACGCACACACACATACACCCACACCCACACACACACACACACACACACACACACACACACACACACACGCACACACGTGCATGCACATACCTAGCAAAGTTTTCTGACTCTGTCATACAGAAACTCATATGCACACACTGACATAGACACCAACACATACACACACACACACACACACACACACACACACACACACACACACACACACACACGCACATATGCACGCACACACACACACACACACGCACACACACACGCACACACACACACACACGTGCGCGCGCGCGTGCACACACACACACACACACACACACACACACATATACACACACACAGTGTAATTTGTATAGAGCGATACATAGACTTAGTACCAGGATTTGCAGGCAGGAATGAGAGCAATGTGGAAGAAAGAAAGAAGCAACCGGTCTTATAAAAAAATAATTTTCAACCATACTTAAATATGCTGGCCAATATTTATAACCCAATATGAACCACAGAAGGAGGCAAGTCTGGGTCAATTGAGGGTGCTCAGAAGAGCACTTTTGGTTAACATCAAAGACTGGAACAGTTCTAATTTCTTGAACTGTAATTATACTCTGACTTCAGAATGGTTTCTCTTTCCTTCAAGGTATGTAAAAAGCCCTAGCATATGGAGAAATTAAAACAAGGTGAAAAGCACTCAAATGTCACCAATAAGTCCAAAAAGGAGTGCAATGAGCCAAACAGGAGACCCAGGGAATAATATCCACTCGATTTATTGAACAAAAACACCAACAGATATCAATAGATATTAATGCTTTTAAAACACAGCAGAAACACGCGTTTTCGTCCTCAACATTCGGACTTCATCAGATACATAAGAATTAAAACATTAATCCCTTATATATCCAAATTAAAATCAATTAACCAATAGAATATTAACTCAGCATTTAAATGGGCTAACCAACATTCTCTCTGGGCTCATAAATATTCATGATTTAATATTAAATATATTACAATGCTTATAAGATACTTATCAACTCAATAATATTATTTAAAACATGAATTCATATATTTCCATATAATTATAAAAACTAAATACTTAAAAACATTTAATAACAATAATACAAATATATAAATACAAGTAAATAGAAATTACATATAAAATCCAATAGTAACTAGCTCCCTCTACTGACAGAATTCATAATTACTATTAAATTCTGCTAGCTCTTAATTTTAATAATGGCAAAATTGTTAAAAAATCATTAAGACCTGTTTTTTTCCCTGCATCTAGGTTAACTTGCCACCATAACTCTTTACTTTCTAAAATTTCCTCCCAGGGACCCCCTCTAATATCCTGTCTAATTTGTTCTAATACAAAAAAATAAAAATTATATCCTACACAAACTCTGGAATGTTTATAAAGTGCATTAGTGTCTTTTGCTTTTGAAATATCATAAATATGTTCATATATTCTTTTTCTTAATGTTCTTTCCGTTTTTCCTACGTAAAATGATTGACATGTATGATATATCACAAGGTATACCACTCCTTTAGTGTCACAAGAATAAAAACCTTTACTTTTAATCCATCTCTTTCTACTCTCAAGGTAAATGGCACCTTTGTTAATAATATAAGGACACTGATTGCACCTCCCACATTTATAAGTCCCTATTCTTCTATGGCCTGTAGATATTAAATTAATACTTGACCCACTCATAACCCTGTTATTACTATTTTCCAACATTTTTCTTATACTATGGGAATTTTTGTATATCACTTTTGGGGTTATTTTAGATATTTCCACGATATCTGTAAGAGATACTAGTTTTTCCCATTCCCTCCATAAAATATCCCTCATCTTCTGATTAGTGGCATTAAATTCTACCACTAAGCCTCTTTGAAACCCCTCAAAAACATTTCCATCTTTACTTCCTCCCTCTTGAATATTCTTATTATACCCCCTACCTTTAATAGGTTTAAATCTTTCTAGTCTATCTTTTTCCACCTCTTCCCTTATTTTACTAACAAACATTTTATGATAACCTCTGTCTAAAAACATTTTCTCTAATAAATCACATTCTTTAACAAAATCTATATCCAAGCTAGTCATTCTAGAGCCTCTCACAAATTGTCCTTTTACTATATTCCTTTTACAGTGTAAAGGATGGGCACTATCATAATGTAAGAAGGAATTACAAAAGGTACTTTTACGAAAAACTTTAGTTTCTAATTCTTGATTTATCTTATAAATCTCCACATCTAAATATTGCAAACGATCAGGAGTAATATTGTAGGTAAATCTCAAAAACTCCATGGTATTATTTAAATAATTCATAAATTCCATAAATTTCTCCTGTCCACCAATTCAAAAAATAACTATGTCATCTAAAAATCTACGATATAATATCCAGTATTTCTGAAAATCTGAATTTAAAATATATTTTTCCTCCCATTTAGATAACACTATATTTGCATACGTGGGAGCACATGCTGCCCCCATGGACACACCTTGTATTTGCTGAAAAAATTCCCCATTAAACACCAGGAAATTATATTTCAATATTATTTCCATCAGACTAATACTAGCTATTTTTTTCATTTTGAGTTAATTCCTTATCCTGAAATATAGATTCCTCAAACAATTGCATACCTTTGTCATATGGAATACTTGAAAATAAATCAATTATATCAATCGTAACAAATAATAAGTTATCCATGTACACTTCAGGAGTAAGTTCTTTCAATAGATCCCAGGAATCCTTAAGAATAGTTCTATTGTTTACCCAAATATGTTTAGTTTTTAAATCCACATATTTTGCCAATGGTAAAGTTTTAGAACTATCCGCAGAAACTATAGGTCTAAGGGGTGGATCTACTGGATCTTTATGAATTTTAGGTATGCCAAAAATAACCGGTATTTTTGGCTTACCCACATATAAAAATTTGTAAGTAGAATCATCTATCACTTTTTCATATAGCATATCATGTAATGACATATCTATTCTTTGATATGCCATGTTCACTTCATTCTTAGAAACACATGTATATTTCCTTTCATCCCTTAGAATTAAATTCATTTTTCCTTCATAATATATATTCTCCATAATCACTATACCCCCTCCCTTATCAGGCTTCATAATTCTAACCTGGTGATTAGCTCTTAACTCATTCAATACTACAATTTCTTCCTTACTGAGGTTATGCATATATCTATTTTTATCCTGTAATTTTCTAATTTCATTCTCAAGTATTACCTCAAAATTCTTAAGTTGCTGGTATAAAGGTGGATTAAATATAGACTTCCTTACCAAAACCTGGTTTGTCTTATTATTTTTCTTAATATTATTTCTTGAGGCAAAAATCTCTAAATTAATTTTTCTCACAAAAAGTTTTATATCCAACAGTGTTTTAGTAAGGTCCCCCTTAAAATAGGGTATAAATTTTAATCCTTTACTAAGTAGTTTAAAATGCTCCTGAGTGAGTGGTAAACTACTAAAATTATAAATAGAAAATCCTTGATATGTATTTTTAAAGCTATCCACAGAAATTTCTTCTGGTTTGTCACATGTATAATTGAGGGAAGGGGTAGAACAACCTAGTATCTCCCTCTCCCTCTTCTCCCCCCCCATTCGAAAATTTCCTCTATTTGCACCCTGTTGGTTATAAGCTTGTTCAGCTCCTCTCAAGGGTGGAAATTCTGTGTCATATTCCAAATCATTCCATTCGTCTGTCTTATTATAGTTATTACTCCTCTTGCCCCTAGTATTAGTACCATACATGTCCCATTTGGTATAAGGTGGCTTAGGGTAACTAATTTTATTTTCATATTCTTGTATATCCCTATTTAACTTCCTCATTTTGCGTTGAATTAAATCATCACATTTACTATCTATATCTTTCCTTATTTTAAAATACTTATCCCTTTCTTCTTTAATCCCAAAAATCAGGTCTTCCTTAATAAATGCATCTAATTCATCTATTTCTTTTTTAAGAATATCTTGCTTTCTATCATTTTCTTTAATAATCAATTTCAATACTTCCAACCCACATTGGTTAAAAACTTTAAGTAAACTTTCATGAAATTCAGAGCCCACTTGAACATTATTTGGGTACTTATATACCCTGAGTCCCTTTGGTACTATTTCTCTACTCAAACATTCCCTTAAATATGCGCTTTCAATACTGTATGTTCTATATTTAGTCATTAATTTAGTTAAATTATCCAGTTTAACAATGTAAGAGTCACCATTAGGTTGCCCACAAAACATATTATTGTCCAATTTAAAATAAAAGTCTTTTTGTAACCATTCATTGGTAGTTTTCGTATTTGTTTGAACAGTACCTGTAGGCGCTAGGAAAGAAGTACGTATTTTAGATCTGGCACCTAAGTCCAAAAAGGAGTCCTTTCTCGCCTCTTCGCCCTCCATTTCTGCTTCAAAAACCCTCAGGCTTAAATGAAAGAGTCTATCAAACCTTTCTTAAAGGATAGACCCCTGAAGTACTGAATATGCACAGTTAAGAAACAATTACTACATACATACTGGAGTGAACAAACACTTTTCTTCATACATTTTTATCATCAAATTATGAAACTGTTTCTTGAAATGTATACAGTTTTTAAATTAAATGATTATATAAACTTCTTAAAAAATGTATTATATTTTATTACATAGTGATTTTTATATTATGGGTTTTAATTACTAATTTATGTACATATCTTACAAAGTCAAGATACTAGAAACACATTCCAAAATGGTGGACATCCTGTAAGCACACTGACAGTGCAGCCCCTGCATTCCTATACTATAATCTGACTTCAAACCAGCGCATCGCTTGGGAAAACTATACTAAACATCAATGAATTAAAGCAGAAATACGAGTACTTACTTGTTTCATCTTTATTTTTCAAAAATTCTCTCATTCTGAAGCAAAAATAATTACTTGTTGGAAACAGAGCCCTGAACCGCATGGTGTGGATTCTTCAAGACCAACAGGCCTAATAAGAGGAAAGTAAGAAGAAAAACAACTTTCATAACAAGACTTATCATTTAAACTTCTGCACTACTACTAGGAATCTAACTATACAAGATTAATGGAGAATCAGCCAGATCGGATGGAAACTGTAATCACAAAAACCAAACTGTCTGCAATTACTACTCCTGAGAAAGAAACCACTGCTAAAAGACAAAAAATTAACAAGCAACAACAAGGAGCTGGTAAAATGTGTCAAAGATTAAAACAGGAACAACCTTTAACACTGGAGGATCTGAAAACTGCTTTACAACCTTACTAACAGAAGTGCAGGGTTTCTCTCATAAGCTAACTACATTTGGCTCTACTCTGGACCAAATTGTGCTTGGGCTAGAACAAAATGAAGCTAAAGTTATGGACAATGAGCTAAAAATAAATGAACTGCAACAAAAAAGCACAAACTAATGACACAATAATTAAAGAATTACAGCAAAAAATGCTAGACTTGGAAGCTAGAAGTCAGAGAAATAATGTTATCATAAGAGGTATTCCAGAGAGCTTTGATAATCCACAACTTATTCCAATAATAAAAGAAATACTAAGCTCTCTTGTGACTAATAAGGATCTCCTGGATGAGATAGTGATTGAAAGAGCCCACACAGCTATAAAGCATACACAAACAAGTGATCTTCCAAGTCAAATCTACATCAGACTGCTTAATTCAGCACATGTTCAACATATACTGTCAGCTTATAGAGTTAAAAAGAATGTTACATAGAGAGCACATAAAATTATGATTACTCAAGATCTTCCTTTAGGAATTAAACAAAATCGACAGAAACTCAGTAAATACTGCACTTACCTCATTGAAAATAAGATTAGTTTCCAAATGAAATATCCTGCAACTATAACATTTTATTACAAAGAAGAAAAAATATCCATGGAAACACCTGACCAGGCAAAATCCACCTTTCTGCGTCTCTACAAAGTAAATCCTGCCTGAGACAACTATTTTTATATCTTTTGATCCAAAAACATTTGGAAGGCTAAACAAGTGCTACAGCTCCAAAGAACTACAGGGCAGAAGAATATACCACTCTTATGGGAAACTTCAAGCAAAAGGATGTGGAATGTGTTCTAAATAACTCTGCTTACCTGCCTGTAAAGAAAACGTTTTTGCTACACTGTAATACTTAAGGTACTGTCTTTTAATAACTGCCTTCTACATTTAAAGGCTGGAAAGCTACCTAATACTGACTGCATAGAGAAATGACTTTAAAGTGCATTTACAGCTTACAAAAAAAGGAGTGTTAAACTACATTTAAAAAAATGGATATAACCTTTGGTATAATAGTTTAAGTAGTGTAAATACTAGACATTAGTAGTTTCAGTTAAAATGTATAATCATTATTCTACTGGCATAATCATTGAGTTGCTTTTAAGTGTGTATATGAGCAAGGTACAAAAACATTTCTACTTTTTTTTCTCTCTGTTTGTTCAGTAGATGACACTGGTTAATTATTAATATGAGTTCACAATGATGTGCTGGTATGGCTTTTGCCAGTGCAGTGTTAAATTAAGTTTCGAATACATTTTAAAGAACCAAAGTTAGTTGTTGTTAGCAAAAATAATGCAAATGTTGTTGAACTTTAAAGTGCTGCCTTCTTTAAATGTTTAAAATGTATAATCATTATTCTTCTGGCATAACGATTGAGTTACTTTTAAATGTGTCTATGAGCAAGGTACAAAAACATTTCTCTTTTTTTTTCTCTCTCTCTGTTTGTTCAGTAGATGGCACTGGTTAATTATTAATATATGAGTTCACAAGGATGTGCTTCTATGGCTTTTGCCAGTACAGGGTTAAATTAAGTTTTCAATACATTTTAAAGAACCACGGTTAGTTGCTGTTAGCAAGAATAAGACAAATGTTGTTGAATTTTAAAGTGCTGCTTCTTTAAATGTTTAAAATGTATAATCATTATTCTACTGGCATAACCATTAAGTTACTTTTAAATGTGTCTATGAGCAAGGTACAAAAAACATTTTTCTCTTTTTTTTTCCCTGTTTGTCCAGTAGATGGCACTGGTTAATTAATAATATATGAGTTCACAATGATCTGCTTATATGGCTTGTGTGTGCAGTGTTAAACGAAGTTTCCAATACATTTTAAAGAACCACAGTTAGTTGCTGTTAGCAAGAATAATGCAAATGTTGAATTTTAAATTGCTGCCTTCTTTAAATGTTCATATATTGTACTTGTTTTTTGAAAATATTGTTTTGTAAACTCTTTAATAACTCTTGAAATGTTAAGAATTATAATATGTTGCTGTTACTACAAAACTTTTTATAAAAGCTACTTTTCTCTTTCTCTCTATATAATATCTAAGGGTACAATTAACATACTATTTTAAGAAGTCTGAAAATGAATATGCAGTACCTAAATAACAAAAGGAGCGGGATGGGCACAGTCTTTTAGCTGATGACTGTTCGCATTTGGAACAGTATGGGTATTATTGACATCCCTCTGATAAATATTTACTCCTTGTTACTAAAAATAATAGTTTCTTTTAGTTTCTTAACTCATGCACATTTACTAATACAGAGGGATGGGTAGTTAGGCACCTATTTAGAGTTTAGGAGTATAGAAGTCACAACATTTATTCTTAAGATAAATACACTAACAGACAAAGTTTATAGCTGTATTTTTGAGTATCAACTAATGAGAAACTTCAACAATATTAATAAAAAATGATAACTATAGACTCTTGGAATGTTAAAGGGGTGGTAGATAAAAAGAAAAGAAATGTAATCATGCACCTCACATACCAAACTAAGGCTGATATAACTTTCTTGCAAGAAAATCACTTAGATGACCAACTTTTGGTTAGGGAAAGGAAAAGAAAATGGGTTAAAACAATAGTTGCTGCAAATTATAGTTCTTTGCCCAGGGGAGTGGCCATTATAGTATATAAATCCTTCCAATGAGAGATTACTTCCTATGAAGCTGACTCAAAGGGAAGATGGGTATTACTTACTACTGAATATCATACTTTGAACAAACCATTACTCTTTCTAAATATATATAGCCCCTGCTCAAATCAACAGCTCTTCATTTATGAAATCTTTAATATATTAGCCAAATACCCAAATCATCTGTTTATTGAAGGTGGGGACTGGAATGCTTTACTAAATCTAGATAAGGATAGATTGCATAATAAAAACAGACAGTCACAATCTACAACTACAGCACTTGAAGATTTACAAAATAAATTTCAATATGATAAAACAATATCAAGATTCACTTTCTTTTCAGCCACATATAAAACCTGGTCCAGGATAGATGCTTTTCTAATTTCCCTTGCTTTCCTTTCTAACAAATTAAATTATGCTGTATCACCTAGAACTCTTTCAGAGCATTCCAAAATTAGACTTTTAATAAACTTTCAAGACCATAAACAAAATATTTCCTATCTCAATACCTGGACGTTAAATCCTAAAATTATGCAAAACCAAGAAACAACACAAGAAATTCAGAATGTCCTAGCACAACTCCAAAATGATTTTATATCCACTCAAATTCCATATGACATACAATGGGTGGCTACCAAGGTGGTCATCAGGGGTATTATTATTCAAAAATCTGCATGGCTCAAAAAAAATATATAACAATCTTAAGAATGAACTAGAGTATCAGATAAACACTGTTGAATTAGAACTTCAGGAAAAATATTCTAAAGAACTTGAGGAAAAAATAATTGATTGGCAAAAACAATTACACAAACACTATTTAGAAAATATCTCCTTCTTAGAATTAAGGTCAATATATCAATACTCAGAATGGGCTCAAACACCATCAAAATTCCTAGCTAGACTAATTGACATAAAAAGTGAACCTCCTAGGATCAAAGAAATAAAATATGAAGGACAGGTGAAATATAAAGTCCAAGATATAGTAGACGCTTTTGAAGATATTTATAAGAAATGATGCAATATACCCTTATCGCCATCTACAGACAGATTTGAGGATTTTATACATAATATACACTTTCCACAAATTACAGAAGATCAAACCTTTTTTAAAGGATAGACCCCTGAAGCACATAATATGCACGGTTAAGAAATAATTACTACATATATACTGGAGTGAACAAACACTTTTCTTCATACATTTTTATTATATACTGAAGTCGCTGTATTAAAATTATATTGTTTCTATAACATCTAGCACTTTTTAAGCAAATTTAATAGCATTTATATCTTAATCATCAAATTATGAAATTGTTTCTTGAAATGTATACAATTTTTAAATTAAATGATTATATAAACTTCTTATAAAATGTATTATATTTTATTACATAGTAATTTTTTATATTATGGGTTTTAATTACTAATTTATGTACATATCTTACAAAGTCAAGATACTAGAAACATTAAGTAAGTAGATGCTACCATCTAGTGGTAAATCTTGTAATGGCTAAAGAATTGTAATAAAAGTTTTTTGGCGCCTTTTTTCATATTTAAATGGCAAAGTAATGGTACTGGATATGTATGAAGAAGGGTTTGGAAGCAATCCCAAAGCGCTAACTGTTTTTAACTTTTGTTTTGAATAAAGGATTACAAATTGAAGAGCTGTGGTGGCACCTGGTGTATTTTTCAGGATATTAATTAATTTTACTTCAGATTACATCAGATTGAATGTGTTCATTATGTCAAGCAATATTTTGTTTTTTTCACCAGTTTGTCTAATTCTTAGATTAAAATTTTATATATTTCGATGGACCTAATGTTGTAAAACATTTTTTTTTTTAATTTTATTTCCAAATATTATTAACACATAAGGGGAATTATAATGGGGGCAAAAGTTGTCTCCTCATTTGCTAACATGGTTCAAGTTTTTTTGGAAGAAAGGGTTTTCCCTAGTATTTCTTTGGTTAACAAAGTAATATTTTTAAAAAGATTGTTGATGATGTCTTTTTATATGGAAGGTCTCTGAATTACAAAGATAGCTATTTCTAGAACACTTAATTATATTATGTTTTATAAAAGTTTTCCTTGGAAGATAGGGGTGTAGAAGTCATTTTCTGAGATGTTTCTATTGAACTCAATCAAATTGGATACTGTTTGAAAAGTACTGTATTTTTAAAAATATATATATCTTTGCAAACCATTATCAGCATTTCAGCAGTAATCACTCCTTGCATATAAAAGGAACATTCCTAGGAGACAGATGATTCCTATATTAATATTAATCAAAAGGGATGAAGTATTTAATAAAGAACTGGAAATTATTATTAGCTTATTGGTCATCAAGGGTTACGATTTTTATTTTTTTGAAGATGTTTATTTATAAGATAAGTAATAACAGGGAAGTTACGTTTCCTCCTATGGTATGAAAAGGGTTGACCCTAAAACCTGTAACAGCATTCAAAAGGAGCAGGTCCTTTTGCTTGGAAATGATGGTAGACAGGAGAAATATTCAGAATATAATAGTCGATAATAAGAAAGCAATTTTGGATAATTTTGAACTGATCAGTATTACTGACCAACGATATAATAATAATAATAATAATAATAATAATAATAATAATAATACCCATTTGTTCACCAGGTAAGATCTCTGCACACACAGTCCCTTTTAGGGGCAACCTGGGAGCAATGTCTGGTTATGTGACTTACCCAAGGTCACAAAGAAGGCAAATGAGGGCTGAGGAATTTATCTGTACTCCATGATCTTGATCTCACAGCTTTAACCCTTTGTGCCAACTGCCATACAAATAAACCTAGTTTTGTTAATATGAGAACTACAAAATTGATAGATTTCTTACAGAAAGATAATACTATTGTTCAGTTCTCTCAAAGGGCTAATGGAAGGCATGACTAATAGGAAATTGTCTAAAAGAATTAAGGAAGATATTTATGTCATTGAAAAGAATTTTAACAGTATATTATAGAATGGTCTCAGTGCACTATGTTTTACTTTTTATTACACCATGAATTTTTGGATTTAAGAGGAACGTGATGATAAAAGTTAATTAGAAATAAGGGAAAACAGGTGGCAGTTTTAATTGCTGTCAAACACAATTTGTGGATTAAATGTGGCGATAAATATTATGCATTGTCTTAAAGACAAGAGGCTGAAAAGGTAGTGTGTTAAATCAGTTTGTTGGAAATGTTAATGGTCTTTAGAACTGAGTTTTATTCAGTAAGTTGTTTGAATTTATCATGTGATTTTGCAGATATTTAAGGAGTTATTTTAACGGTATTTATCCTGAAGTATTATTCAGTAGTTTTTTTGAATTTATCATGTGATTGTCATGTGATTTTGTATCTGTTTAAGGAGTGCTTTTTAAGGTATTTTATTCTGAAAAAGTTCATTGCATTGTTCAAGACAAAAATGTTAACTTTGTTTTAAATATCTTCTCCACCTACTATGTCTACCTGTGAGTTTTCCTTTTAGTTTTCATATTTTGCACCTGGTTTCAGGGGTGCAGATTTTTTTTTTTTTTTTGCAGGTATTGGACCCTCTTGGAATGGCACCAATTACAAAGCCAATCATTGAAATCAATTATTTTTTGTGGATATGGTTGCATCATTCCATGTGAAGGCAGCATGCTGTTCAAGGGTAGTTTCAGAGAGCTGCATCATGTGCCTCTTCATATAATCAAATGATTTGTGTTTCACGTTGTTTATCATCACGTGGCATGTGGACAATGACCATTTTAAATGTATGTGCACCTGAGGTAAAGGGACTTGAGTGTTTTAATAACCTGCCATATCCTAGAACCTGAAAGGCAGCTCACCATCACTATTTCTTTGCTTATGCCGTCTGTGCATCTCAGTAGGTAGTCACATATGATTAGGACATTACAATGTGCAGTGACTGATCTAAATTGCCTTTATGGTTTTGGTTGGTCATTTTGGAGTCTCTTCTTTACAGTGTTTGTGTTGGTTAGTGCTATACATAGAATCTGTAGTGTGTCTTTGCTTTTCTGAGGAATTTGTATGACCAGCCTTTGCCCTGGAGACTCTTAGCATTAGACAAAGGTTTCTTTTGTGCCTCGGTATAAAAGGTCTTACTCTTTGGTGAGTGGTATACAGTTGCTGTGTGGATGTGGGTACTGATGACCTGGTACTGGCAATATGTTTTGATGAGAAGCTAGCCTTCAATTTTAGCAAAGGATTTATGCCTCTGACCTATAGATTAAGTGTGTGGTAGAAGTGAAAGAGTATCAGTAAACATAATTCAGTTTGTATACTGCCTCAATGTGCCTTAATGGTATCAGGATGGCAGTAGGTGGTGTAAGAATAAACTGTGGTCTCACAGTTACGGTAGGTGGCATTTAGCTAGCAGGTCATGTCTATTTTATGTCATAAGATATTATTAGGGTACTGTGGCATTTACATATCCTGTGTAACAGGAACATGCTATGTTTTTTTTTTTTTTTTGCCCTGGGTCAAGCTTGTACTATAGGGTTGTAAAGGGATGTATTTGTTGCTCTACAATGTGAATACTATGTTGTGATGAGGAAGAGGGCGATACTATACTTTATAAAGGGAGATGGGGCAGCTAGGTGAACCAACACAGTTTTTTACTCTGTTAAAAGTTGAAGGTGGTAGTTCTGAGCAGTTTGATGCCACTGAGCTAAGTTTTGGTAGGGAGTGAGCTACTATGAAACTATCAGTGAGAATCATGAATAAATGTGGAATATACAGCTAAGAGGGACACATAAGCTATACTCTAGCTTTCAAGCAGATGGCTTGTGACTCTTGAGTGCACTGACCCCTGGCATTGCACGATGCACAGCTAAATGTTGTGTCATGGCATATACAGCCAAGCAATTTAAAGTATAATAAACACGTTCACTGGCAAGTCGGTTATGCAGTATTCACAGAACACCAACAAAAATGGCTTCTCCTCCAAAGCAATGCCTGTTATTCAAAGCACAGAAGCAATATACTGAACCAAAAATAAAGAAATAAGTGCTTCTATTTTAAAATAAATCGTCATTTTTCTTGAAGTAGGGAAGCAAAGGAGGTCAAATTCAATGAAGAAATTGTCAGTTAAGTGGCAGCTAAACAGATGTTGTTAAGTTCAGAGCAGCTAAAAACAAAATGAGTGCAATGGAACCCAAAACCAAGCACATAAGTGTAACAAATGATCGCCAACTAATTGGCTACCTCATACTCAACACCAACAAAAGTGCCCTCATTCAAAAAGCAGTTATGGAAGTTAATAGCAGAGTGCTGAGCTCAGTGAACAAGAACGAAACCAACAAGTACTGCTGTCTTAAAATAATTTATGAGCCATTTCTCTCGATATAGCTAGGAGTGAAGAAGGTCGAATCTGATGCAAGCTTCCCCAGTTAAGCAGCAGCTGAAAACCTGTGGGACAGCTTCAGATACACCATGTCTGGAAAATAAGTATTTCAACAAAATTGTTACTGATTCCAATGTAGTATTTTTTTTATCTGAACAGCTTCAGAATATTTCAAGTAATAATTAACAAGCAGAACAACAACCTGCTATTGTTACACTGGAATCAATCAATACCTAATTGCAACCACAGCAGTAGAAGATTCCCATTTTGAATTAACTATACTTTTTGGCATTGATTCCTAAACACATCATGCCATCCACAATCTAAAATAATCTGCTCAGTTTGGTCAATGCATTATGCTCTGTGTTTTTTTATTTGTGCTTTGTTATACCATTTTGTTTTAGAAACATATGATTATGTAAATGATTAGGGATGCCACCTTTTAAGAATCATTGTGAGTAAAGGACACAATTACTTGACACATTCCGGACATGATGTCATGATGACATTATGCAAAAGTTGCAATTCTAAGTCATCTCTCTTAGCAGTTTGCAATTCTTGACTCACAGAAGGCACTGGCAGTTGTGTTACTACTCAAAACATATGACAGATTTTATTTATAATCCTCGAGATATTCTCCGGTAAGAGTTTCTGTAATGTACGTACGTATCCATGACTTATACTGTACTTGAATATCATACGTCTGTGATGTTAACAACATTGAGTGTAATACTGCAGGTGCATTGTGCAATGACTTCTTAAATGTACTTTGATATGGCTCATGGACGGACTCCAAAGTAATACTGTTTCCATATACAAAGTCATAGACAGTCTTGACAACTAAAGACTGCTGCAATAGATTCTTTTTCTTTCTCAGTCTCTTGTTTTTTTTTTATTATTGTAGTTTGCTGACAAAAATGAAACAAAGGATGATAATGATATTAATCTTTTGGTGAAAGTCTTTGTAATATCAGAAATCTTTATTAAACATCTGAACAACAAAGTTTAAAATATAGCATCAACAAAAATATAAGTAGGCATCCATTTACAACCACATAATAATAATAATAATAATAATAATAATAATAATAATAATAATAATAATGATATACTGCCACCACCATGCTTCACTGTAGGGATGGTGTTCTTCTGGTGATGCAAAGTGTTGTTTATGCACCAAACGTACCTTTTGGAATTGTGGCCAAAAAGTTCATCCTTGGTCTCATCAGACCTGTTAGAAAAATGTGTATTTGAATATATGAGAAATGCTAGTTTAAAAGCAAAGTAGTATATAATGCATTTTATTCTATTAATCATATAGTAGAGAGGATTAATTCATGTTTAAATGTAAAGTAGTTTTGAAACTGCAGTGTGGCTTGAAGCAAGCTGACCTTCGACCCTGGCAGATGCTAGCTTAGCAAGTTTTAATGTTTATGCTTTTCACAAGTGATTATCTGCTGGGTCAGGAAATTAAATGGGTGAAATAATGAAATCTTCTGCTCTTTCCTGCTGGGATGATTTGGCCTTGTATATGTATTACTGAGATAGCAAGCAGCTGTGTGAGAAAGTGTAACAGAGAACAAAGATGTGTATTAAAAGACTGAATCTGCTATTGTATTCGAACTGAAATGAAACCTTGAAGAAGTAACTTTACAGAGAGACATTATGTCTGACCAGGTAGATAGCAAGGCCGTATTGTTACCAGAGGAAAACTTTTTTAAAATATACAGCATCAGCAGTTTTAATGAATAGAGGACTGTAAGCTAAAGTGATGTAGATGCCCTGTGACATACCACGTCAGTGAGGTGGGCACAGCTTGAATGTTAAACCTATATAAAATTGTGTGCTTCCTGTTTCATGTTAGACAAAATTCTGTACTTGTACGTTTTTTGCTTCCTGGTGTACACTAGTAAACTTTTGAATCTGAACCTCCTGTGTATTGAATTCTTGATTTTATTTAACAAGACCATAACACATTTTCCCACATACTTTTGGGAGAATTGATGTATTGTTTTGCAAATTTTAGCTGGGCCTGGATGTTTCTGTGTGTAAGAAAAGGCTTCGGTCTTGCAACCCTACCTCCTGTTTATTGAATTCTTGATTTTATTTAACAGTTTGGTCCTTCGGACCAGAATTCCCTCAGACAGCTGCAGATCAGAGTCTACCGGTGGTCGAATACTGCGCAGGAGAAGTTACCAAAATGGTTCTTCTTGGGTGAAAAGACCTCCGACTGAATTGTCGTTTAAAGAGGCTGGCCACTTTCTGATCCGTGGCCGAAGAGCGGATATTGGACGATTCAATACCGGAGGCTCAGGTAGGAAGAATTTGCCTTTTTTCTGTTTTAGATCAGGGACTAGGTTACAGTATATTGTTGTCAAGATTTGTTTTGCAGATCAGGGACAAAAGGAAGTACTGTATATTTGGTCATAGATCAGGGTAACAGAATAAGGTAGGCAGTCATTCTAGATACACTGCGAACAGGAACTGAGAATTTGATATCACGTGATAAAAAAGGGTTACATAACATTTTCTTTGCCGTGGGAAATCAGTGCACTAAAACAACACGAGATCCGCCCCTAACCGAAGACGCAAAATACATGCAATCACAACGTTCTGATAACATTAGGTATTATACGAAATGGGTTAACAAATATGAATTTGATGGTAAACTAGATAAAACTTCACTAGTTAAACTCCTTAAACAGCTTAAATCTGATGTGGGAGGTCAGGCAAAAAAGCAACGCCAATTAGGCATTCCTCAGGCGCACAGGTGGATTGAGGAAGCAAATCGTAGAGAACAGAAGCTGAAAAATTCAAAAACATTGTTTTTAGACAAAGAAGATAACTTGGTAATAGCGACAGCTCCCCCCCCTCCTCCCTTGCCCCCTCCCTTACCCTTTTCAGGATATGAAGCAAGTGGACAGGCTGGTCCGCCTCCGCGTTATCCTGAAGTTTCAGCAAGACCACAACCATTTGTTAGAGATCCTATTGAAACTAGGTCCTGAACATGTAAAACACATAGGGACACAGAATCATATCAAATAGAGAGAAACCTACAGGATGAGAGTGAGGAAGAAATATGCCCACTTATAGAAGTTCCAAATCCTCAGGCAGGACAGGAAGGGCAAAACCCAACACTCTATAGGCCATGGACACCGGAAGATATCCGAAAGGCTACTGAGGGAATCCCCCATCCGAAAGTTAATTTTACGAAATTTTTAGAAGATTTACAAGGCATGAGGTTGAGTTACCACTTGAATGGGGAAGAAGTAGAAAAAGTAGTAAGACAAATTATAGGTCCAGATTGGCACATGATTTGTGGCACCTGGAATCCTTGTAATGCAGAGCTTAGACCACTCCCACATAGTGACGCAGAGTTAGACAACAGAGTGAAAGGTCTAACAGACCGAATCTCTGAGAAATGGAAGACTAGAGCAGACTGGACTTGCATTAATCAATGCATACAACAGGAAAATGAGACAATAGATGGGTACTATGCTAGATTATTAGAATGTTTTAATAATCATAGCGGTATGTCGGTTCCTGAGAACCAAACGAATGATTCCCCGTATGAACAACAATTGAAAAATGCATTTTTGAAAGGTTGCATTGCACCTATTAGCAGCTTCATTACGAAGCATATGATAGACCATTGAACAGGGAGGCTACAAGCCTTACTTGAATATGCTAGACATGCTGAAAGACATTTCAATAGTAAAAAGAAAAAGAAGGTGCAAGTCTTCACTGCTGAAGACGGAGCCGAAGTGTTTGTGTTACAGTCGGGTAAAAAGGGCAAGAAGAATGCCCAGGGAAACAAACAGTCTGACAAATGATCAGAAGATTTTGAAGAGAGAAAAAAGAGAGGTGAATGCTTCAAGTGCGGGAAAAAGGGACATCTAGCAAGGGATTGTAAGCAAAACAAAAAGGTAATTACAGAAGATAAGGGAGATGAGGACTGACTATATGATAATGAAGATACATCATGTGAAAGTCAGAAATCATCAGGAAAAGTTAATAAACAGAAAACAAATGTAAATGTGATAGAAGGAGTAGAGTATGGAGGATGAAGAAAGTGAAATTTTGGACTCAGCATTATTGAGCTTAGAGCTCTACTTAGCAGATACGAAACCGGAAGTTACACTTCTGGTGGAGGGAAGGGAAGTCAAATTCCTGTGTGACTCAGGAGCGTCACGGACTTTGATACACCCCTCCAAGTTACCAGAACATTCCGAATCACCTGATTATATACTAGTGAAAGCAGCAAACGGACAGCTATACAGGGAACCACTTTCCCATGATATAGCAATAACTGACCCTGTTTCAGGTATGACCCAGAGAAGTAAAATTGTTGTTTCTGCAAAGTGTCCAGTAAACCTATTGGGCAGAGACCTTCTGCAGATATTTGGCATAGCAGTAGTTCCAACTGTACAAGGTATGGAGGAACAGAGACAAATGGATACCTTTGTAGTGCGATCGGAGGGTGAAACTTTTTACTGGTACAGCCAGGACCTAGTCACGACTGGTCCAGGGGCAGTAACCGAGGAACTGATGAACGTAGCCATCAGTAAAGCCCCCTCCCTTGACACTGATCGACAGCATTTGTTACACTGTACTCTATACTACTGTACTACACCAGGACCTGATAGAGAGTATGAGCAAGAATTGTTCAGAAATCGAGCAACTAGATTAGTATTGCATACTTTGTACTGGGATACTGAGGGGTACAGTGTAGTTAGCTGTTCATTACCTCAAGAATTCCTTGCATTATATAGATCAAATCGATTACCACATGTCAGCTTGACAAAGAACAAAAGTGTCAAATGGGCAGACTTAGGAGAAAAAGGAACAAGATGGAAAAAACTGACTGATTTAGAACTATCAGAACAAGGGATACAAAAACAAAAACTGAATTGGTTGACACAGACACATCCAGCTGTACACTTGCAATCTAGCGAGGACAGCAGATTAGCATTTCTATTAGAAGAAGAAGAAAAGGCCTTATGTGAAATTCCAACAACTCTTTGGTCAACAGGCAAGTCAGATGTAGGACTTATTCGAACAGCAGGACCAGTTACAATAACCCCAAAGTCAGCTTTTAGACCACAGAAAAGACAATACCCTTTGAGAAAGGATGCAGAAATAGGAATTAAGCCTATAATAGGAGCATTACTCAAAGAAGGAGTACTGGTAGAATCTCCTGATTCATCATGTAATACACCCCTATTTCCTGTTAAAAAAGCAAACTGGGAATGGCGGATGGTACAAGATTTACAAGCTGTGAATAATGCAGTAATACCTAGAGCACCTATGGTGCCAGACCCACATACTTTGTTAAACGATTTAAAACCGCAACAGAAATATTTCTCTGTGGTAGATATTAGCAATGCTTTCTTTTCAATACCTATACATCCTGATAGTCAATATTGGTTTGCATTTACATTTCAGGGTAAAAGGTATACATATACTCGACTACCACAGGGATATTGTGAGAGCCCAACAGTATTTGCACAAGAAATGGCTAGCAACCTGGCAGGATTTACCCCACCGGGAGGTAGTCAAATTCTACTTTATGTAGATGACATCTTGCTAGCAGCCCCCACCCAGCAACAATGCAGGGAGGATACTGTAGCATTATTGAAATTTTTAGCAACACAATGACACAAAGTAAACAAAAGTAAGTTACAACTTTGGAGAAAACAAGTTAGATACTTGGGATATGTAATATCCAATGAAGGTAGAATATTAGATGAGGAAAGAAAAACAGCAATCTTGCAAGCACCCAAACCAACAACCAAGAAGGAAATGATATCTTTCTTGGGTACAACTAATTTCTGTCAAAGCTGGATACCAAATTATGCTTTGGAATCTGCTCCACTGACTGACTTGATATATAAGACACCAATGGCAGCACAAGATATCTTACAATGGACACCCGAAGCAGAAACGGCTTTCTGCAGGTTGAAGCAGTTGATAGCATCTTCATTAGTTTTAGGACTTCCAAATTATCATAAACAGTTCTTTCAGACCATAGATTGTAAGCAAGGATATATGACGTCAGTATTGACGCAACAACATGGGGATAAGCAACGCCCCATAGCCTATTATTCATCGCAGTTAGATCCAGTGACGCGATCTTTGCCTCACTGTGTACAAGCAGTAGTTGCAGCTGCAATGGCAGTACAGGCTTCGGCCTCAGTGGTGTTATTCCACCCCCTCACATTGAGAGTGCCTCATGCAGTTGCAATAATTTTACTGCAAGAAAAAGTGGCATACCTTTCTCCTGCTAGACACCTTTCATGTATGACTATACTGCTGAGCCAACCTCATATGACAATTGAACGATGTACGACATTAAATCCATCAACATTACTTCCAACTCCTGCGGATGGCACACCACACAGCTGCCTGCAGGAAACTGAACAGTTAGCCTTACCTAGACAAGATCTCACAGATATGCCCTTGGATAATGCCGAGGTGACATATTACGTGGACGGCTCATGCAGAAGGGGTCCTACAGGGAAGAATCTGGTAGGATATGCAGTAGTTACAGACACTGAAATTTTAGAAGCCCAATCCTTACCACATAACTTATCTGCACAAGCAGCAGAATTGATAGCTTTGATGAGGGCATGTACTTTAGCAAAAAACAAGTGTGTAAACATATATACTGATAGTCAGTATGCTTTTTCTACAGTACATGTATTTGCACAACAATGGAAAAATAGAGGAATGATAACATCTAGTGGAAAACCTATTAATCATGCGCAATTTATTTTGGAGTTATTAGAATCTATTCAGTTACTTACCAAAGTAGCTATTTGTAAATGTGTAGCTCATACAAAACAGCAGGATAAGATTTCAAAAGGCAATACACGAGCTGATGCAGCTGCAAAGCAAGCAGCCTCAGACTCAGAAACTTTACTTTTGAATGAGGAATTACAACCCTCTGAGATTTTAGATTTAGACATGTTAAAAACAATGCAGACGCTTACTACAAAAGCAGAAAAACAAAAATGGGTAAAACGAGGTGCAATTCTTGAGAATGGACTGTACATTTCCAAAGAGAGAAAACCAATATTGCCATCTAATTTATTTAGATATGCAGCTTTGTTGAGCCATGGGCAGTGCCATGTCTCGAAAGGGGGGATGGTACAGTTAGTAAACCGAATATTCCAAACATATGGATTCATAAATTACACACAAAAATTTTGTGCAGCTTGTCATACTTGTAACAAGCACCATGCACAAGGGGCATTTAAAACCAAGCAAGGAAGTTTTCCTATACCACCATATCCGTTCCATACTATTTGTATGGATTTTATAGAATTGAATAAGTGTGAGGGAAAAAAGTTTTGTTTAGTTATTATAGACATGTTTTCTAAATGGGTAGAAGCTTTTCCAACCAAAAACCCAGATGCAGCAACAGTGGCGAAAGCCCTGATAAAAGAGATAATCCCTAGATTTGGCATTCCGGAAAGGATTTATAGTGACAAGGCACTCATTTCATGAATCAGACAATCCAGCAACTTGGGAGATTTTTTGGTATCTCCTTAAAGAACCATTGTGCCTACCACCCACAGTCAGCAGGACTGGTGGAAAGGTACAATGGTACCCTCAAAAATAAGCTTAGGAAGCTAGTTGAGGAAACCCAAAAGAATTGGATATACTGTCTGCCTTTGGCACTGCTGAGTATGAGAACGGTTCCAAATGTAAAGGGTTTGACTCCCTTTGAAATGGTTTTTGGGAGAGCATATTATGAGCCTCAGTGGAAAGCTCTCATGCCTGCAGAGCAAGAGGCTGACAGTTCATTAGCTAGTTATATGAGGAAACTGTTAACAAATAAATCTGTTTTGCAGTTTAACTCTTTTTCAGATAAGGAACAGACCAGACCGGTGGAAGCAGTCTTGGCCCCTGGGACATTTGTGTGGCTGAAAGTGACGAAAAGGAAGAATTGGGTGAGTCCAAAGTGGGAGGGACCATACCAGGTTCTGTTGGCAATGCCTACTGCAGTTAGAGTGGCCGAGAGGACGTCCTGGGTTCATTTGACACATTGCAAACCGGTAAAGAACTTTCAACTTGATAAAAACTTTGTGACTGATACACAACCAGATCGAGATGGCCAAAAACAAAGCGAATAGAAATTTAGATCAACCCCAGAGATGTTGCATAATCATTTTTTTGAGTGTACATTTATTGACTGTAATTGTGACAATTTTCCTCTTGTTGTGGTTTATCCTACACACAACCACACAAGTGAAAGTGGGAAGGCGTGATGAAACGTCTATAGACTGGCATCCAAATTTTAACACATACCTAGCCATGAAACGTGTATATGCAGAGACTATGAACATTTCAAATTGCTGGGTTTGTACAGCTATACCAACAGCATATGGAGGACTGATAATGTCCGCTGTCCCTTTGGGGATAAATGAGACTTGGGAGAATTTACTCTTTGATACAGGAACTGTGAGATCACAGGACAAAATAGCTTTATTTTTACCTGTCACACAAAAAGGAGTTGTATGTTTTTATAAAAATGATACCCTCCAGGTGGGCTGGAGCAATTGTAATATAACCATATCTTACCGATGTTATATTAAGAATAGTAATGGCAATACTTTTTGCAATACTAATTATGATTCATATTTGAACTCATTGAAAACAACCATGAATGACATTCGCAAAAATCCAGTTTTGTTTAAACAATTGTCAGTTATAGATCAGAAAATGTTTCATGCAGGGCTGATGCGTATTAGTACTAAAGTAGAAAACTGTTATTTTATTTGTGGGAAAAAGGCATATAAATGGTTACCTGAGAATTGGTCCGGCAGTTGTTTTTTGGGTTATTTGGTTCCGGCAATAAGACATACTGCAGAATTACCTTTGGGTAAGATACGAAACGTGAGAGAAGCAGCTCGAAAACCTGAAGGTCCAGTTGAAAAACCTGTGAATCCAGTCGGAAAGATCGAAGCTGGCTGGAAAGATCATAATGCCGTGAAAGACAAAAGCAAATTGACTCATATGGACTTGAGTGTCAGTGTTATATCCTGGGCAGGAATATTCCCAGCCTATGGAGCAGTCAAATCGATCTGGGAGCTGAGGAAGTTGTTGAAACTTCTCGAAGTAATGAGCAATGCAACTTTTTCTGCCCTAGAACTGGTGACTGATGAACTGAATGCAATGAGAACTGTTGTGCTACAAAATCGAATGACTCTTGACTTCACCCTAGCGGTGAGAGGTGGTACGTGCACGCTTATCAAAGAAGAATGCTGTGCGTATATACCAGATAACAGGCATGAAATTAATAATCATCTAGAGGTAATTCAGCAAGTATCAGCCATGACTGAACCAGGCCCAAACCCACTGACGGACTTTTTCCAGAATCTATTTGGGGGGTGGGGTTCCATCCTAATGAATATTCTGATTGCCATTTGTGTGGGTATACTCCTAATAGGAGCATGTGTTTGCTGTGGAATTCCCTGCATGAAAAGATTAATCAAAGATTTTATTGATGTATCTGTTACTGAAACTTTGTACCAAGATATTGAGATTGAAATATTGATCTCAGATGATATTTTTTCTGAAGTATAGATTGAATGACTCACCTAGCTGAAAATCCTAAGTGGAAGAAGTTGGGAGATGAAATGACACTATGCATACTTCAAAATAGAATAAAAAGTATTAATAGGGGGGAAATGTTAGAAAAATGTGTATTTGAATATATGAGAAATGCTAGTTTAAAAGCAAAGTAGTACATAATGCATTTTATTCTATTAATCATATAGTAGAGAGGATTAATTCATGTTTAAATGTAAAGTAGTTTTGAAACTGCAGTGTGGCTTGAAGCAAGCTGACCTTCGACCCTGGCAGATGCTAGCTTAGCAAGTTTTAATGTTTATGCTTTTCACAAGTGATTATCTGCTGGGTCAGGAAATTAAATGTGTGAAATAATGAAATCTTCTGCTCTTTCCTGCTGGGATGATTTGGCCTTGTATATGTATTACTGAGATAGCACGCAGCTGTGTGAGAAAGTGTAACAGAGAACAAAGATGTGTATTAAAAGACTGAATCTGCTATTGTATTCGAACTGATATGAAACCTTGAAGAAGTAACTTTACAGAGAGACATTATGTCTGACCAGGTGGATAGCAAGGCTGTATTGTTACCAGAGGAAAACTTTTTTTAAATATACAGCATCAGCAGTTTTAATGAATAGAGGACTGTAAGCTAAAGTGATGTAGATGCCCTGTGACATACCACGTCAGTGAGGTGGACACAGCTTGAATGTTAAACCTATAAAAAATTGTGTGCTTCCTGTTTCATGTTAGACAAAATTCTGTACTTGTACGTTTTTTGCCTCCTGGTGTACACTAGTAAACTTTTGAATCTGAACCTCCTGTGTATTGAATTCTTGGTTTTATTTAGCAAGACCATAACACATTTTCCCACATACTTTTGGGAGACTTGATGTATTGTTTTGCAAATTTTAGCTGGGCCTGGATGTTTCTCTGTGTAAGAAAAGGCTTCCGTCTTGCAACCCTACCCCATAGTCCGGACATATGGAGAATACAGGAGATTGTTGTCACATGTAGTACACAACCAGTACTTGCCAGAAATTCCTGCAGCTCCTTCTGTGTTGCTGTAGGCCTCTTGGCAGCCTCCCTGACCAGTTTTCATCTTGTCATTTCAACAATTTTGGAGGGATGTCCAGTTCTTTGCAATGTCACTGTTGTCCCATATTTTCTCTGCTTTTTGATGACTTTCACTGTGTTCCATGGTATATCCAATGCTGTGGAAATTTTTTTGTACCCTTCTCCTGACTGATACTTTTCAACAATGAGATCCCTTTGATGCTTTGTAAGCTCTCTGCAAACCATGGCTTTTGCTGTAGTAGGCAACTGAGTAAATGTCACCAAATTGTTCTATGTGCTATTAGTTATTTTAATGTGCTACCTCCACCTTATATACCCTGTATTGTTTATGTATACTTTTCGTTGTATAAATTACATGTGGAGCTTTTCTCCCCGGGCCTCCACTGAAAATGGGCTCATTTAAGGCCCAGTGGACTTTCCCGGTAAACAAATGCAATAAATAAATAAATAAATGAATAAATACATTTCAGGAAAATCCTGCTAGGACAGCTGAACTTTATTTGGGGTTAATCAGAGTCTCTTTAATTGATGGGAGGTGTGTACCCAAGAAGACTGAATGCTGTAATTAAATCAAAAGGTGCTTCAACAAAGTATTAGTTTAAGGGGGTGCACACACAACAAAGTATTAGTTTAAGAGTGTGCACACTTATGCAACCAGCGTATTGTGCATTTTTTATTTTTTTATATTTTTCCCCTAACAGATTTGTTTGTTTTTCAATTGAATTGTACAGATTACAGGTCACATTAAAGGTGGGAAAAGTTTTGAAATTATGTATTGTGGTCTCATTTTTTTATATCACAAAAACCTGGCATTTTAACAGGGTTGTGTAAACATTTTATATCCACTGTAGGTACATAACAAAGGGAGCATTGTACTCAATGATAGGTCTGATTAATGTCGAATACAGTGGAACAATGACTTCCTTGGACTTAGATGCCATACCTTTGTTTATAAGTTGTGCAATATTGAATGATTTCTTCACCAGTGTAGACACATGATGGTCAAAGACTAGATTACTATCTGTGTTTGACCCTAAGTCCCTGACTACTGGGTCAACTCTAGGGAGTGTGTTGTCAATATACTAGTTACCAGGGATGGATGACTTCCCAAAGGATACTATTATGCATTTCCTGGCCTTTAGTTTTAGTCAATGGCTCTGACACCAGTTGCTTGTCTGTGTCAGCCCCTCCTAGAGAACATTTGTGTCAGTGTGAAAATAAATGACAGCTTCTAATTTGCAATCATCTGCAAATTTAGTCAGCCAGAGACCACTGACAATGGCCTTGACTTCTGAGAAGAAAATGCCAAAAAGGAGCGGTCCAAGGACTGATCCCTGAGAGACTCCAATTGTGGCTGGTCCCTTTGTAGAGGTGGATTCCCCATTTCTAGCTTCCTGGGTCCTGTCTGTGAGCCAGATGGCTATCCACCATGTGACATATGGGTTTGTACCTAACCCCATGAGTTTGTCAACAATGCCTGGGTGGGGTATTGTGTCAAAAGCCTTGGCCAGGTCAAGGTAGGCAGCGTGAACAATTTTGCCCTCATCCATTGTTTTGGTGACCTTCTCAAAGAAGTCCACCAGGTTGGGTAGCATGATCTGCCCTTGACAAAACCAAACTGAGTTGGACCCAGTGTCTGGAGGTTTACTATATCTCTATTGATCATCGCCATGATAATTCTTTCCATGGCTTTACATATAAGATTAGTGAGACTTATGGGTCTGTAATTTCCAGGGTCTGTAGATGGCCCACCTTTGTGCAGAGGGAAGACTATTGACTTTCTCCATTTATGAGGCATGAAACCTGTTTGGAGGCTACAGTTAAATAGAAATTCCAGGGGCCCGGATAGGTCATGTTTCATACTACTTAGAAGGCATTCTGGGATATTGTCTGGGCCCAGTGATGCAGTGTTCTTGGTCTTAGAGAGAGTATTAAGGACCTGTTCCCTAGTGATTATAGGGGGAATTATATTTGATGATATTTCCTGAGGAAAGACTGAGGGGAGAGAGGGGTAGAGCTGGAGCTGAATTTATCAGCCAGGAGGTTTACTATGTCTTCTGGCTCAGTATAGGTCACTCCATTTACAATGAGCTCTGCACACAATTGTGTATTGCTTTTGAGGTTGTGGACATAGCTTAAGAATGCTTTGTGGTTGTCCTTGGCCTGGGAGGCCAAACATACCTCAAATTTGGCTTTGGTAGACTTTATTTGTCCTCTGAGTTATTTGTTTAGTTTGATGAGAGTGATTTTATCCTGCTGGGTGCTGCACCTCCTAATTTTTGCCATGATTTTCTTCCTCCTGTTATACAGCCTATTGATTTTGTGATTCCACCAGGGTGGCTTGTTTTTTGAGTTAGTTCTGTACTTTTTCCTGCTATTACAAATATTACTATTTATTGTATTAGATAGGGTTGAAACTGTTACAAAATGTGTTTTAGGAGCATAATTTGTATCCACTGTATTCTACCAATATTTCATTTATTTATTTGTCTACTGGCCTTTTAAAAAATTTAAACAATGGATAACTGAATTAAAATATTTAGGTATTCTTTTATTTTAATAATGTGTCATTATTGTCTGTGCTTTTATTTTTTTGCAGGCTTAAAGAATCAACTGTACAGTTGTATGTTTTTAAGAATGCTACCTTTGGTTAATGGAAAACTTATAAATTGTTATTTCATGTGATTTTGTTGGTTCTGATGAAATTCTATTCATTTCAAATGGATGAAAGTGCTTAACCGTTGTGGAATGTGTTTTTACCTGTGGAATATTTTACAAAATAATAGTGACTGGGGGATGATATACTTTTACATGTTCTTTCTTCAGAGGTGTTCTTTTTTTGATAGCAGTGGTTATGTAAGGTGTGCATATCAATCTGTCACATTTCTTTACTAACTAGAAACTGTACAAAAGATTTCTCCAACCACATTTACTATAGTCTTTGGCTGGATGATCACATCACTGTTTATTGATAATGTGTTACATTCACAATTTTTCTATTTCAGTCATCTGGTATGATTAGAGAATACCTTATTATTGCTTTCAGCCTTTGGAAACAAGCTGAATTCTTAGTTAGAGCTGGGTGATTTGATAAGAAGAATAATCCATTTCTATACTTACTCTGGACTTGTTTATATGACTAGAAAGCTAAGTAGTATGTCTTTTTTTCCACTGTACACCTTATTAATTTGTTATTTCATCAATGGGATTCATTAAACTCACTCGTATATTTGTGTTTAACCAGTTGTTGATGAATGCAGGAATTAATAATATAATATAACATAATAAAAATTGCACAGTATCCTGAGCATATATATTTGAGTGATTTAGTAAAGTACTCCATTTTTCCTCAAGTATGCCATGCATTGCCTCATTATTTCTGTTTGTAAATTTTAGAAAGGATGGTTTATGTATGACTGACCTTGACATTACTCAGTTTAAGGACTATGAAATCAACGTTCTGTCATGTGCTAATTACATGAAGTATACCCATGATTGGGGAGCAGAAATGTTTAAGGTTTGTTGGTGTGGTATGTAAGATGTTGCTAACGCTTGACATAATTCAGACTAGCTGAGTCATGAACCCCGTCCTCGGATGGGTGAGCTGGCATTAGTGACTCTCTCCTGGACTCATCCGGCTCAGTCCCTCCAGTGACCATGCTACTTGTTGTACCTAGGGGACAGCCAGGACTTTATCTTTCTGCATCATGGAGGCCTATAGAGACTCAGCTTAGTCTTAAGTTCACAGTATCTCTCATGGACAGAATAAAGTGTGCGTACATAAACAAGCTGTTGTTTTACAAAATTCAGTGCCCATTGTGCATATGTAAATCTAAAATAAATCTAATCTATTAAACATATTGTAATCTTAAAAATAAAATATTATACACGTATAATTTATTATTTTATAATAAATATAAATACACACACACACACACACATATACACATGTGTATATATATATATATATATATATATATATATATATATATATATATATATGTATATGTATGCAGATAGATATATAGGTTCCATCCTTATGGTCAAATTTGTGTTTGGTCCACAGCTGTTTAGTCGACTATTTATGATTGACAAAATGGCTGGTACCGTAGCTGCATGGCTCCAAGAGTCCTCAGTACAATTCAAAAAAGCAAGGGTCAGCAAAACAGTGGCAATAAGGTTTATTGTAAATACAATAAAGAGAACAAACAGATGGGTTTCGGCTAAATAAGCCTCCATGAGTGTATCAATGCTTCATAACAAACATTCCCCTTAAATAGTGGTTGGTCCACCTGGAGGTTAATTAAGAAAATTACACTTATATAAAGTATTAGAAATATTCATTGAGTCCTGGAGGGAATAATGCCCTTAGTTTAACAATCCATGTTTTCTCTTTGTTATTAAATAGCTGGTGCCAGCCTGATTTATTGTTATTGTTGCCCTGTATTTTATCTATAATGGTAAAGTGATAATTGGCATTAGGGTGTTTCTCCATGTGTTTAGGGTCAAACCACAGGGGGGGGGGGGGGCAGGAAACACAGGGCCAGAAAGCATGGAACAACTACTCAGGTTAGTGGTGAAGAAGTAGTACTGAATAATGTAATAAATATTTCCTCTGTTGATCTTTCACCCTCTCATGTCAAACTACTAAATAAAAGACTGAATTTTATACCTGGGTTCTTTGTGCCTGAACATACCTTTGCTCAGGATGTATAATCCTTTTGTAAATGTCTTAACTTGAAACTCTTTTTCCATACAGCATCTGACTCACAACCACAGTCTGGATTTAAATATCACAAGTCTAGCTTTAATACACCCATGCATCCCACTGTTCTCATGTTCCAAAATTCGATTCTCAAAGATTTCCACTTTAATTCTATGGAACATCAGATAGAATCCAACAATCTATCCAAACATGAGTTGGATATGGTCCAGGAATTGGGTAAGAATCAAGAAATAGTCATTTTGCCAGCAGACAAAGGTGGTGCCATTGTGATACAAGACATGACACAATACAAAGAGGAAGCCATGCGACAACTTTTGAACAAACGGTACTATACACATATGGTATGTGATCCTACCAAGGGTTTTAAGAAACAGATCGATGGTTTCCTTTATCTTGCTAGGAAAGAGGGCATTATTATAGATGATACATTATATCACCTAACGGTTAGGGATCCCTTTAGTCAGTATATCTATTTTTTACCCAAAATTCACAAAAATATGCAAAATCCACCAGGGAGACCAATCATTTCTGGCAGAGGCTCCATTATGGAACCCCTTTCCCAATTTTTGACAGTACACCTCAAGCCCTTACTTACAAATGTAAGAGCCAGAATACAAGATACCACCGAATTCCTGAGGATCATTTCAGACATGCAGTTGGAGGCTGAGTGGCTTATGTGTACTTTGGATGTTTCTGCATTATACACTAGTATCCCTCACTGGGTGTGCTTGGAGGTTCTTGAGTATTGGCTATCAAAGGGTGAATTATACCCACTGGGTTTTAATACATTCCTGGTTTGCTTAACAGAACATGTTTTGACCAAGAATGTGTTTTACTTTCAGGAATCGTGTTATCTACAGTTGAACGGTACTGCCATGGGAGGCTCCTTTGCCCCCATATATGCCGATCTCTTCATGGCCTATATTGAAGAACAACATATTTATGATCAGGCCCATAACATCTATTTGGAAGAGATCGACAAATGGAGGAGATACTTGGATGATTGCTGATTGGTATGGAGATCTGATAGTATTTACATTCAGGAATTTGTTGAATACCTCAATCACAACAAGTGGGAGATTGAGTTTACGGTCTCTTTTGATAGCATTACATTTCTTGATGTAATGATAACACGGAATACTGACCATACTCTTTCTACTGAAATTTATAGAAAACATCCCCAATTCAACTCCTTTCTCCATGCCACCAGCTTTCATTCATCTTACATATGCAGAAACATTCCAAAGTCACAGCTTTTAAGAATTAAAAGGATATGTTCAGATGCTAATATCCATCATATATATGAGCAAGATCTTGTTGAGAGATTCAAGCAGAGAGGCTGCAAAACAGGGGATATATATCGAGCCAAACATTGGGCATCTGAACATGACAGGTCTGTGTTATTACAATATAAGGGGAAATTAGCTAAGCAGAACTCACCCATAAGACTTATTACAACATATTAGAGGAATACAGATGTCTTTACTAGCATTGTACATAGACATTGGAATATTCTCCTAGCCGATACCCGGCTGAGGGACATTATAGATGAAACGTGTCACTTTTCTTTTAGAAAAGGTAAAATCTTGGGCTCATACATGAGTCATTATAAATGTATATGCTCCTCAGACATACATTCCATACAAAGAACCATAGAGGGCAAGGCTCTACGAGGCTGTTTTCCATGTGGCCACTGTACACACTGTAAAAGTATTTTTAAAACTAAGAAGGCTTTCCAGTAGGAACAGTGGCAAAATATTCAATATTACTTTTTATGCCAATTGTCAATCAGAATGGTTAATTTATATGGCCACATGCAGCTGCTCTGCCTTCTATGTTGGCCAAACCTCAAGACCATTTAGGTTCAGAATATCGGAGCATTTAAGCGATATTAGGACTAAGAGAATCAGCAATGCATTATATAAACACAAGGAGAAACACCCTAATGCCAATTATCACTTTACCATTATAGATAAAATACAGGGCAACAATAACAATAAATCAGGCTGGCACCAGCTACTTAATAACAAAGAGAAAAAATGGATTTTTAAACTAGGGACATTATTCCCTCTGGGGCTCAGTGAATATTTCTAATACTTTTATATAACTGTAATTTCCTTAATTAACCTCCAGGTGGACCAACTACTATTTAAGGGGAATGTATGTTATGAAGCATTGATACACTGATGAAGGCTTAATAACTATTTAGCCGAAACCGGTCTGTTTGTTCTCCTTATTGTATTTACAATAAACCTTATTGTCACTGTTTTGCTGAATATGCCCTTACACCATGATTATGCAACCTCGTTGTTACTATATATAATTAGTAGGGGGTGTGGGAGATGTACCCCCCCCACACACACACTTAGCTGCATGGGGGCTTGCCCCTTACAAAAAATGATGTTTTAAATTGTTTATTTTTTATTTATTTTTTTTTAATAATTTTTGTATGCACCAAGGCTGATTCTCAGTGCATGTGTATTTGCTTGTCAACGTCCATGGCTTCATCTTAAAGATACTGATGTTTAGCGTGTTGACCATGAGTGTATTCGATGTATATGATATATATATATATATATATGGATCTACTTCAGATTATTAAACTTTCAAAATGCCGACTTTCATATGGCTGACACCATATGACCGACATTCTGAAAGGCCGACAATCTGTAGTAGAAGTGTTAACTACTTAAGACTGTGTTTAGCAGGGGGGCAAGCCCCCGTACACCCCCAACACATCCTGCTACTTAAATATTCTCACTCCGAGATCACACTACAGTGCAGGAAAGGGGAATATCCCGGTTCCACGCTGTATCGGGATCTCCGCTATTCATTGTTGGCCTTTCAAACGTTTGATTGTATGGTGTCGGCCACATGAATTTCGAACTTTTGTAAGTTTGAACAAATGAACAAATGAAGGGGGCCCATATATCTATATATATATATATATATATATATATATATATATATATATATATATAAAATACACATACACACATACTCCCCACATAGTGTATGTATATATATATATATATATATATATATATATATATATATATATATTTTATATATATATATATATATATATATATATATATATATATATATATTTATATAAATATATATATATATATATATATAAATATATATATATATATGGGTCTATGTTGAATGATCAAAATTACAAAACTTCAAACTCATATGGTCGTGACCATATGATCGAAGTTTTGTAATCTCGAACATTTAAAAAAAGAAAAAAAAATTAAAACACATATACACCGCCCACACCCCCCACTATTAAAATATATCAACTTCGAAATCATACTACAGCAAGGCAAAGGGAATATTCCCATTCCACCCTGTACGAAGATCTCCGTTTAAATGTTCGAAGTTTTAGAACTTCGATCATATGGTTTCGGCCATATGAAATTCGAAGTTATGAACTCCGATCATTTTACTAGGACCTATATATATATATATATATATATATATATATATATATATATATATATACTGTAAAAACCTGCAAATGCATGAAAGGACCAAGAGACAGAACTGATCCTTAGCGCTTTCATCTTTATTTGCAAGTTTTTACAGTATGTTTTTTTCTTGCTGTTTTTTTGTTTTTAATATCGGTTCTTAAGCCATATATATATATATATATATATATATAATATATATATATATATATATATATATATTTATATATATAAAAACAACTGCAAGAAAAAACACAGCCAAGCTAGAGCTTTCGCTGTGTTATACCTTAAACCTCTTGTAATGGAGGGCCATGGGATATATGCAGATAACCCCATAACAACATGATTTCTGAATGCCCATGACTTTTTACATTTTAAGTTTTTAAGATAGACAAATAGATAGATAGATAGATAGATAGATAGATAGATAGATAGATTGGATGATTTATGGGTTGATGGTATTTTTTTGAAAATCATTTGTGCTCTTTCACTAACTCCAACCACTCAAAAGCAAACTCATTTACTAAGCTGCTAACATAGTAGACAAATGTTTTTGCAAGGCTTCATCTACCCCTCCTCCCACATGTAGAGGACTGTGCCTCCACACTCCCTCTACTATCTATATATGTATATATATATATATATATATATATATATATATATATATATATATATATGGGTCCCTATCTATTCACCGACAATTCATTTCACTGAAACTCATTTCGTCGACAGTTCATTTCGTCGACAGAAAGATGTGCCCCTTCAAAAATTGTTAGGTAAGGGGGCTTGCCCCACACCTTTTATTGTGGGGGCTGTGCCCCCCACACCCCCCCTAACTATATATATATCAACTCCAGGGTTGCACAACATTGGGGAAGGGGGCACATCTTTCTGTCGACGAAATGAACTGTCGACGAAATGAGTGTCAGTGAAATGAATTGTCGGTGAATAGATAGGGACCCATATATATATATATATATATATATATAAAGAGAGAGAGAGAGAGAGAGATTAACTCTAACATCATATATTACTGCATTTGGAATTTGGGACACATCTACCCTCACCCTAACCAGTGATTCAGGAACTCAGCTTTAGAAATCCTAGTATTCTTTGAGTTTGTTTGTTTCACTGAACTTATGCTAATGAACATGTTATTTCATAAAAATGCACACCCGATTTTTGATTTCACCCACATTCTTTTTGGCCATTGGGGACATCTATGTGTGTGTGTGTGTGTGTGTGTGTGTGTGTGTGTGTGTGTGTGTAGATCTATATCTATCTATAAACACACACACATACACACGCACGCGGACACACACACACACACACATATATATATATATATATATATATATATATATATGTGGGTCTACCTGAAAAGACCAAAAGCACACTTACCAGAAGACAACAAGACTGAGATGATATCACAAAATCTTCATTTCAACGAATCCTCACATAACAGACAATTTTCCCAGGGAAAGTAAGCATACGGCCAACAATCATAAGAAAGCACATGGAAGCACTCCGAACCCAGACTAGTGGGGGGGGGGCTTCACCACCCACCCCTCTAACTAATTATACCAACTCCAAGAGTGCACTACACTGGAGAAAAGGGCAAACTTCCAAAGTAGGCTGACCACTTCCTTTCCCTAGATAACTTCTCGTTTATTTGAGGATTTGTTTAAATGAAGATTCAGTGATGTCATCTCGGTCTTGTCATCTTCAGGTATATATATATATATATATATATATATATATATATATATATATATATATATATATATAGATAGATATCTATAGATATAAATATATATGAGTCTGCTTTGATGACGAGACCATGTTGCTGAACATTTACTTTAATGAACACCTAGATCACTGTAATTTAACCCTGGAAAACTAACCACTTAGCCACCATGGTGAATGTTGCCATTTTCTCCACTACAGTGTGATCTTGGAGTTGGTATATTTAGTTAATGGAGTGTAGGGTGCAGTGCTGGCTGGTGATTCCAAATTAAAAGGGGGCTGCAGGAGACAGCTGAATGGGTGGGGCCAATGGGATGTGGTGTGGTCAACTAGAAAGAGGTGGAGCTATGCTCAAAACCACAACTGGAACTTTAATTAAATACGCTTCCCTGGGTGCCAAACTGTCATTATGAGAGTCCAATCAAGACAAAATGAAGTGAAGAAGAAAAAATATTTCAATGCATTGGCTACATGATGACTTACTTAATATCTAGATGGAAACACAAAGGTTGTGAGGCATGAAAAAATAAATTACTTTTTAAATACATTACTGGAATGCCAGTCAAAATCAAGTATAAAAAAACAAGCATCCCTCAACTCAAGCCACTTCTCCTTGCACTGCAGTTCTAATTATAATTTATATTCAGCTTTATAAAATTACCAAGTAACATGCTGAAAGTAGCAATCTCTGTGATACCCCCACTTGTAAAAATGTTTCTTATCCAAAAAAGACCTGGCCTGACAACAACTATCTACTTGTTTCATGGGGAAGACATGATCAAAGTAAAACATGAACAGCAAACAAGAAACAAGGTCAAGATAAATTGCTTAAAGGATTACTGTACAAGTTATGGACCACACATGATAGAATGGCCATTTTGTTTAGTTTATGGGTAAAGCCTGCAAAGATGACTGCAAGTCTCCAACAAATGTGATGAGCTTCTGAAAATACTGTAAGCCTGTCCTTTATTACAAATACTGTCATATGCATTTCAATGCCTAAGGCTTATACGTTATCTAGTTATTTAAATATTCTCTGCATGGCAACAATGAAAAAGCTTTCAATGTTGGTAATTCTTTAACACTATGCTTATTAAAGCTTACTTGCATCTTACAATCTCCGACAAGCTTACCTGATGGTTATTAAAGCATTGCTACTTAAACACAGAGCAACAGGGCACTGCGACAGCATGCATTTTCTGAATAATAAGAAGCATAAATCAAGAGTATAAAAATACGACAGAAAACCAGAACATTCTACAAAATCAAGGACAGATGAAAAGCCATGGTCATACTTGTGGTCTACCTTGGATGGGGGAATACTCTGCACACTTAACTGCATAACTGTTCCTTGCCTTGCTTGGACACATCCAGAGCCACTACAGTGGGGAGTGGGGTGCAACAAGTATGTCACAATTTGAAATGTCTCTGGCTGACAGTGACGGCTCTGACACTCATACCTCTCAACCTCAGAGCAAGAAATTTGGATAAAGCCATACATAGAAGTGGGGCACAGATCCAAAAATAAGGACAATTTTTAAATATTGCTCTTATAAACTTAGAAAGATAATAGAATAGTAGTAGATCTTGCATTAGTATGAATTTTCTGAAGAGTATGAAATCTGAAGCTCAAATGTCTGCCATTATTTTCTAACTTCAATCTTTAATGATTTGCCACTAATTTGCCAGAAAACCACAATTGTATGAAAAACAGACCAAAAAATGTGATGCAAAAATATAAAATTGCCACACAATACAGCTGGGATCCTGTCAAAGAAGGGACACCTTTTTAATATTAGTACTGTTAACTTGAGCAGCTGACAAAATATGAGCATCTACATGCATTTCTGAAATAAAAGCAAACTATAACTTTGATCATTACAGTTATTTATAATTGTAAACCCTCCACATGTTCTTCCAAAATTGCCATTTTATGGAAGGATTATTAGGGGGGAGAGAGCAACATTTTGAGCCAAAATCGGGGACAGTTGAGAGGTTTGGATATTCCTAATTCTATAAAGTGATTTATTTACACATACCTCTCAACTTCTTAATGCAGGAAATCTGGGCAAGGCCAAATATATTGGGGGAAATACAAACAGTACTAAAAATTGCTCTTGTATAAACTTAAGACAGTTGATAGAATAACAGGTCTTGCTTTAGCATGCATTTTTCTGAAGGTTATGATGTTTGAAACTCAATGTCTGTCATTATTTAGTGACTTCATTCCTAAATGATTTGTCAGAAAACCACAAATTTTATGAGGAACAAACTAAAAATAAGAATCTGGACAGTTGAGAGGTATAATTCAGCCGGGGCTGTCTGAGGTTGCTGCCCTTCCCTCCTCACAAACTCATGGTCGAATGGAGCCTCCCCCCTGCAGCCATTCCAATGTCCCATTCCTTGGTTATTTTGCCCCATTTATCATAAACACTGTATTGTGCATACTGCTTTACTTCTACGATGATTTGGATTTCATTTGAAAGTTTTATTTTGCATTTTACAGCACAAACCCTAATAGATATCTGCTAAACAAAGCATTGCAGTCTCATAGTGAAAATAGACTTAGCATTAAAACTTCTCTGATCTTGAAACTGACATTCATTGAAACAGCACTGAAACCCACATTCAAAGAAAATACATTTTGCCAGTGGCAGATAAAGATTATCTTTGGGCTGTTTTCAAATCATAGGCCCTTTGAACACGAAACATACACATGCTCTTTGATACACCTTTCTGACCTTGTACAATACAGTACAGTTGTTAGACGGCATTTTAAATTTATTGTTTTGAACATTTTTCCAGTAAACAATGAAACAAAATGCATGCACCAATAATGACAAAACTGCCCAATTCAGAATATTTCCATCATAAAAGTCTCCTCAAACTTCTACAGTCCACCAGTATCAGTAAATATGCACAATCTCTGAAGAAGTAAAAGCCATCTAAATAATTCCACATTAAAGAAATCTGTAACTAATGAAGAGGTTGCTGCTAGCAAACAACTTTATATGTCATTGTTTCATCTACAAATAAAGTGCCTGTTGCCCTTGAGGAATAAATTGCCTATGCTGCATTAAAAAAATGATAAGCTAGTAATATTGCAATATGGAATGGATGGCAAACTGATAACAGGTTCATAGTTACTAGGTATCTTCTCCAAAAAGGACTGCAGCATCCACCCCCTTTAGAAGGCAGTACAGTATCAGCAATACATCTACCTACTATGGGAGTAGAACCCACACCCTTCTGCATCAAAAGCAAGTACACTACCTTTTGTGCTATTAACAATGCAATCAGACTTAGTATAAGCAGCACTAAACTTTTGTTCCCCTGCAGCTCTCAGCTCTTTGTAAAATCTACTCGACACTCAGCTGTATCTCTCAACTTTGCAGCACAAGAAATCTGGAAAAAGCCAAAATTTATTGGGGGGGGGGGGCAAAAGCCCAAAAACCAGGGACACATTTTAAACATTGCTTGTACAATGTTGGAAAGCTGCTAGAACAAAATGCTGTGCTACCGCCATACATTTCACTGCCAAATCTTGAACTCAGGGGACCCTGTGCAAAACAGTCAGAGCAACATACCACTATGCCAAATCAACTGTTTTGTGAAAGAGAGGAAGGCTGAAACTTAAATGGCTACCATTTAGTGAATTCAGTTCTCACCATAGCTCTCAACCTCATAGCAAAAAACATATGGATAAAGCCAGTAATGGGGGAATACAGCCCCCAAACATATTCAGTGAATTCAGTTCTCATCATAGCTCTCAACTTTAGGACAAAAAACATGGACGAAGCCAATAATGGGGGAATACAGTCCCAAAAATAGGGACAAATTTCAAATATCCATGTTATAAACTTAGAAAATTGCTGGAATAAAAGGTTTTGTGTTACCATGTACTTTCTGAAGAATGTGAAGTCTGAAATTCAAATGCCTGTTATTTTTATTTAACATTTGTTAACCAGGAAAGTCTGACTTGGAACAAAGTCCAATTTTCAGCAGAGAAGGGACAAACACATGCCTTTGTAAGATGGGAAGACATGCAGACTCCTCACAGAAGGCACCACAGCCAAGAATCAAACCAGAGAACCTGTAAGTGTTAGGCAACAATGCTACCAGTGCACCACTGAATTTGCATGTTAAAACAAACATACAGAAACCACAGATTTTATGAGGAACAGTACAAATATGAGGCAGAAATCTGCAAACTTTTTTCAAATGGTGGTGGGTAGGGAATTCTGGCCCTTGCCAGCTGCACCCAAGATACAGGGTTCAAGCCTGAGTATTCTCTACCCACCACGTGTTCTCTAGCCACCCATATACACAGACACCTCCCTCTTTTCTATAGCCCGCAGTCCTTACCTGAATAATCCACAGCAGCCCTGGATTCACACACAGTAATCCAGTTGCAGCAGCAGAATCAGTGGTTGGTTTCCTTCTACTTAGCCTGCAAACTAACAGCTTCACACATCAGTTGCAGCAGCTGGTTTCCTTAGCTGGCCTGTGCAAACTAATGGCTGGTTGGCTCCAAGAGTAGGCTGGGGTTGCCTGGTTCCATGAGAGTAGGCTCCAGCCTGCAGGCGATGCAGTCTAGTGTCCTTCTGTTCTGTGTGGCCGTCACTGCACAGACTTCTGGGGCTGCAGGGCAGAAATGCCTTTCTCCCTTATCTGGACTGCCTAACACAGCAGTCTATAGCTCTGTGAGTACCAGGAACTCCAAATGCGCATGCGTGGAGTTCTGGGACTCGCAATTTTTTTTATTTATTTATTTATTTTATTTTTTTTTTAAATTTTGTATTTCATTTCTTTATTTCTTTTCTTCTACAAGTGGGGGGCTGCAGTCCTGCAGTCCTATAGCATAAGCCTGCCCTGGTAGGGGGTCCAGCTCCCCACAAGGGTGTTTTGATTTGCTTCAGATTCATTCTGAAGTGTTGGTAGACCTATGTTTAGTTTCCCAGGGTTAAATTACGGTGATCCAGGTGTTTATCAAAGTATATTTTCAGCAACTTCATCTCATTGTTTTGTAGTTCAAGTAAGTGGGATTTTGGTAAATAAAAGTGGATCTTATATATATATATATATATATATATATATATATATATATATATTTATGGATGTGTAAATATATACGTATATATTTGTGTGTGTGTGTGTGTGTGTGTGTGTGTGTGTGTGTGTGTGTGTGTGTGTGCACACACACACACACACACACACACACACACACACACACAGACACATCACACACACACACACACACACACACACCACACCCCCCACACACACACACGCACACACATCACACACACGACAGGGGAGAGGGGAGACATATATATATATATATATATATATGTATATATATATATATATATATATATATATATATATATATATATATATATATATATATACTTCGAGAGAGAGAGAGAGAAAGAGAGAAAGAGAGAGAGATTCACTTTGGAACACTGAAATACCATAAGCTTGAAATTCAAAACATTGAGACCAAAATCTTGAAAGTTCATTTATGCTGAAAGTTCAAAATATTAAATGTCAGAATGTTGCATCGGCTGTGTAAACACTGTTATGATGTGCAAATTGGTTGCTGTAGCTTTCAGATGTGTTTTGTTGTAGTATAGTAAATAAGAAGGGAACATGGCTGAGGTTACCTGTGAAACTCTACATATCGGAGAAACATATAATAATGTGTAGTGTTTTTGTAGTGAAGCAGTGTTTCTAAGAGAAGGTTGAGAGTAGTTTTTTACAATTTAAACAGGCAGTCATGAAACTCGAAATAGTATTTTTGCCATTGTGTTCTGTGTAGAGCGATCTCGGAGTTGATATATTTAAGTAGCAGGGGGTGTGGGGGTCACAACCCCCACATGGGTTGTGCAGGGGGGCTTGCCTCTCTGCTTATATTTAGAGAATTTTAATATAGTTTATTGTTTATTTGTTTCTGTATGCTGTTGTGGAGGAATATAATAAATGTTGGTTTGCTATGTTTTTTCAATGTTATGAGAATCAATGTTTTCAGGTTTCGGTGTATTGACTTTTCAAGATTTTGATCTCAGTGTTTTCAGTTTCAAGCTTATGGTATTTTGATGTTCCAAACTGAATCCATATATATGCACACATACACACACACAAACACACACACACACACACACATATATATATATATATATATATATATATATATATATATATGTGTGTGTGTGTGTGTGTGTTTGTGTGTGTGTGTGTGCGTGTGTGTGTGTGTCATTATAATATTTAGTAATTAAGACATAATAACTGAGGATGTCAACAGATTTATCACTGTCAGCACACTTATAAGTCATTTGGTCACCCAAGCTATTCTTAATAGTTGAAATCTAATAACTTTTATTTGAAATATATATTTTCCTAACCTTATTCATTGATAAAATAATTATATTCTACCTTTCATATAAGCTGACTAAAGTTTCAATTCATCATAAGTTACACTATCAATGTGCTTACATTTTTTGTACAAATACTCCTAACACCTTGTTTACATGTGTCCACAAATAATCTTACTTTGGGATGTAATGATGATAATGTAAAGTTAGATTCTTTCTGAATATATTTATGCAATTATATGTCTACCTTTTACAGAACCTGGGCCTTCACTAAACCAAACCATGAGATTCAACTTCCTAACAAACAAACAAAGGAAAGTCACAGTATTTCACTGATACACTTTTTTGGCTTAAGGACAAAATTACAGTTTAGTCTAACTAGTTGTACTGTCTAAACGGCTTTAAAACTTAGTCATTTACCTGTATTTTGTCTGAAACCTTTTGTTCACCCATGGCTTTCCCTTTCCACTGTAGCATTCCCTGTTTGTTCCATGCCTCAACTCTGAACTAAATTTTGAGGTGGAATGTTTCCTTCCTGCCACATTTGATTGCAGGTGAAGTTGAAGAAGTGAGGAAACTATTTCATCATGTTATCAGGTATATTACATGCACCAGAAGGAGAGGGAGCACCGTCATTATCTTGTAAGTCAAGTCATTGTGATATATTGTACTTAGCCCTACTACTACAAATACTACTATTTTCTGAATTACTATCAAGGAAAGTACTGTTAAGAAAATTGACCTTAAAGATAGCACCAGGTGTATAACCACAATTAACAAAATATTCCAGTTTCTTATTTGCCTATAAGACCTTTTCCTTTTAGTTGCAGTATTGGGACATAAAACTTTCTTTACAGTCTTTTCAGAACAATGCGTTTATTATCATTTCCTTTTCCATTTAGAACACTGACTGTTTTTAAAGTCCATTTCATATATTTTAAACTTTTTTAATTCTTATTATTCTTCGTATAATCCTCTCCATTTTCTCATTTTAGGTAGAAAAATCATTAAACTTCATACAATGACCATGCTGGTGAAATGTGACTATTTCCTTTTAAGACTTATTAAAAATTAAATTCTTTAGTTGTAATTCTGCTTACTTGATAATCAGGTTCAGATATTCAAATTTTATCTTTAAATTAATCAGTTACTATTCTTTAAAAAAAACTGTCTTTACTACAGAAAGGCTGAATTAACATTCTCAATCCCTTTGGGACTCACTTGGTTTTAAGGTAATCTGTAAAAGAATATTTTTTCCATACAAGTTTTTCAAATAAGAGAACTTTCCTTTGACGTTTAATTAAAAAACAATATATATATATAAATATATATATATATATATATATATATATATATATATATCGTTTGTCTTAAATTTCATACATACAAATGTTTCAAGCACGGGCTTTATTTCCCTTCCAGCTTGTCAATATACCAAAGCACTTGTTCCCATAATAAATGTCCAGGCTGTTCTTAAAAATATCTAAACTAGTACTTGCTTTAATGTAATTTGTTAGTCTGTTCCAAGCATCAGCTACTCTGTCAGAGAACCAATTAGTACACTTCTCATTCCTATAGAATCTTATGCATAGGTTATCTGATGATTCTCTAGTACTTTTTGATAACTTCAAACATTCCCAGACATAGTTGTCCCGAAATGCCCTATATACCTGAATAAGATCTCCTCTTAAATATCTGTAAGAGACACTGTACAAATTCAGATATTTTAGTCTTTCAGAATACCTTAGATTTTCACATCCATGGATGCCCTTAGTATATTTCTGCTGTACACTTTCCAGTTTATTCATGCTTGTTTTCCTATAGGGTTTCCATATTGTTATTCCGTACTCAAGTTTGGGTCTAATGTAATTAACAAACAATTACTTCATTATGTTTGATTTCCTAGACTTTATAAATCTTTTTTATACAACCTATAGTTCTATAACTATCATTAGTCAATTGGTTGATGTTATTGTCTTTCAGCTTTTCCTGGTTAGGGTTTTCCACAGCGGAACTCCGGTCCGCTAATGATTGGCAGTAGATTTTCACGAACGCCGAGGTGTCAACTCGATGTTCAACCTTCAACGAAGGCACGCCCATTTACGTATGTCTTTCGAACGCCCACCCAAACGTGGGGAGGACATGCAGACTCCACACAGAAGGCACTCCCTGCACTCCAACTGAGAATCGAATGGGAGAACCTCTTGCTGTGAGGCAACAAAGCTACCGCTGCACCACCGTGGAAATATTAGGCAATTGGTTGATATGATTAGAAAAACTCATAGCTGAATCTACCCATATACCCAGAACCTTAAATGAGTCAACAGTTCCAATCACTGTGTGCTGTATTAAATATTCACCTTTCAGTTTATATCTCCCAAATCTCATATGCTTAGTTTTTGATGTATTTATCAACATATTATTCCTGCACGGAAGGGACCGTTCACATGCAGCACGGCAACGCACCATGCATATTCATGAAGGCATGCTACTGTGCTGCAAAACAGACATGGTTTTGTGTATGAGTGCAGGGGGTGTGTCTGAGAGCAGTCCTCTCACAATACACATGCCCCCCTGCACACCAGAATTGCTGTTCGGCAATTTAAAATGAGCGAGAATGCTCGGAACATCCCCAACCAGTCAGGGTAAGAAATCTGGTCAAAGCCATAAGGGACAATTGTCCCTACCAAGGCAAAAGTTGATAGAATAACAGTTTTAGCATAAGCACATAGCACACACATCCCAACCCATCAGAATAAGGAATGTGGACAAAGTCACGAAGGACAATCGTCCCACAAAGCAGAAAGTTGATAGAATAACAGGTTCAGCATTAGCATGGAAATTCTAAAGGGTACAAATAAAAAAACACAACAAATAAATGTTTTTTATACATGCAATAAAGTTTAAGCATAGCTGCGTGGGTGGCCCATTGCTTAGCTATGCTTAGTCCAGCTTAAAAAGCACAAGAAGTTAAATAGCAAGAGGCACCCAAAATAAGCAGTACTGAAATAGTGTAGTGGGTAGAGTGTACGCTTTGCAAGCAGTCGTTACGTATTCAATCCCCACTATAGCCAATTTGCATTTTACATGTGAAAGCAGTACATAAACATTTTTTTTATAATTAGCTATTAAATAACATATATTTGTTAAACAGAGTACTGTAGTAGGTCCAGATGTGAGGTGTCAGTTTAATAAAGTTGTGAAACCCCCATATAAACACAAGTTCCCCACACAGTATAGTCACACATGAATAAATGTAATGAAAGCACATTGGGGGATGTCAGGGACAGTAAACAAATTTATAATATGTAATGAATGATGGATCAATCCCATACAGCAGATAGTCTATAAAATAAAAAATAAGCAATGCTAAGCATTGCACAGCTCTGCTTACCAGGTGTAAGCATTGTGTAAATATGACTGCTAAGCAATGAGTAGCCCAGCTAAGTGGATTTTCCCATTGGTAAGCAGTGCTGAACCTGGCCCTTTAAGCACTGCCAACCTTAGCTAAGCAGGTTTGACCATAGCTTAACTTAGCTCAGCATATTCAAAACCATCCAGTCACGGCAAAGGGTGGGAAATCGGCCAAATTTAAACCCCACAGGTGGGAATACAGCTTATAACTGGTTGCAGCTTCCCACTGTAGGCAGTATGGAAGGTGTTGGTGAGGGCATGCGCTTCTGGGCGCAGTGCTGGGGAATACAGGAGTCCAAGGTAGATTATAGGACTCCTGGTAAATAACCATGATGAGAGACTGCTGCAGGGCCATTACCAGGGCTCCCAATATAAAGCGGAAGCCTGGGACCATCTCGCCCATGATCTCTCCAGTGCCACTGGTATCCCTTGGACTGGTGAGCAGGTCTGGCACCACTATGCTGACTTGAATCAGAGGAAGAGGGAGCTCTTGGATGAGTGGGTCCAAGAAGCAAGGCAGAGGGTTGATGTCCCAGCAGTATGTAAGTATTCATATCAATAACTGTGTACCAAAGTCCAGCCTGTATATACGAAGAATAGGTATTCCTAAATATTTTTTTATTCACTTTACAGCTGCAGCTGAGCAGGCTGTGAATCAGGAAGCCCATGCCAGTAGGTTGCAAAGGCTGCATCGTGAGGCTGGTGAGTAACAGACCTGCTTGTAGTAGTCATACCAAATAAATATAAAGTAGTAGAAAGTCACTTGGCAGTATAAAAACTCTGTATGGGTTGTACTGAATAAACTAGACAATATGACAGTAATAGTTCCATATAGGTGATATTTAAATAAAACTGTAACTGCTTGTCAATAAAGTTCTAAATCCTGGACTGGTTGTGTTTAATCTGGTATTGTATGGCATTCTCTGAGTAGTAATGTTGTGTTAACCATGTTACTCACACTGTGCTACATAAAAAATATGTCTAGGAATGTCTGTATAAGACTGTTGTAAGTACAAGGTCAGATTGTACAACCGAGAGAGACTTAGACAGAAAACACTGACATAACAGACAGTGTTTTCTAAATAGCTCACTCTGATAAAACAGAAATTGTTGTATTTCTAGCAGATACAGCCATGGTTTGAATCCTGGGAGCGGTAGTAAGCTGTATGCATAATCATACCTCTCAACTGTACAAATATTCCTAGAATGTTCAGATATTTGGCTCATATTTTTGGCCTGTCCCTCTTTTTTCCTGGAAAATCATTGGGATGATCTCAGGATTGTAGTTTGTCTTAAATTTCATACATACATACATATATACAAATGTTTCAAGCACGGGCATTAATGCCCTTCTAGCTTGCCAATATACCAAAGCACTTGTTCCCATAATAAATGTCCAGGCTGTTCTTAAAAATATCTAAACTAGTACTTGCTTTAATGTAATTTGTTAGTCTGTTCCAAGCATCAGCTACTCTGTCAGAGAACCAATTAGTACACTTCTCATTCCTATATAATCTTCTACATAGGTTATCTGATGATTCTCTAGTACGTTTTGATAACATCAAACATTCCCAGACATAGTTGTCCCTAAATGCCCTATATACCTGAATAAGATCTCCTCTTAAATATCTGTAAGAGACACTGTACAAATTCAGATATTTTAGTCTTTCAGAAAAACTTAGATTTTCACATCCATGGATGCCCTTAGTATATTTCTGCTGTACTCTTTAAGTTTATTCATGCTTGGTTTCCTATAGGGTTTCCATATTGTTATTCCATACTCAAGTTTGGGTCTAATGTAATTAACAAACAATGACTTCATTATGTTTGATTTCCTAGACTTTATAAATCTTTTTATACAACCTATAGTTCTATAACTATCATTAGCCAATTGGTTGATGTTGTTGTCTTTCGGCTTTTCCCGGTTAGGGTTTGCTACAGCGGAACTCCGGTCCGCTAATGATTGGCAGTAGATTTTCATGAATGCCGAGGTGCCAGCTTGACGTTCAACCTTCAACTAAGGTACGCCCATTTACGCAAGTCTTTCGAACGCCCACCCAAATGCGGGGAGGACATGCAGACTCCACACAGAAGGCACTCCCCGCACTCCAACCGAGAATCGAATGGGAGAACCTCTTGCTGTGAGGCAACAATGCTACTGCTGCACCACACCGGAAGTATTAGCCAATTGGTTGATATGATTAGAAAAACTCATAGCTGAATCTACCCATATACCCAGAACCTTAAATGTGTCAACAGTTTCAATCACTGTGTGCTGTAATAAATATTCACCTTTCAGTTTATATCTCCCATATATCATATGCTTAGTTTTTGATGTATTTATCAAAATATTATTTCTGCATGGAAGGGACCGTTCACATGCAGCACGGCAATGCACCATGCATATTCATGAAGGTGTGCTACTATGCTGCAAAACGGACATGGTTCTGTGTATGAGTGCAGGGGGTGTGTCTGAGAGCAGTCTTCTCACAATACACATGCCCCCCTGCACACCAGAATTGCCGTTCAGCAATTTAAAATGAGCGAGAATGCTCGTAACATCCCCAACCAGTCAGGGTAAGAAATCTGGTCAAAGCCATAAGGGACAATTGTCCCTACCAAGGCAAAAGTTGATAGAATAACAGTTTTAGCATAAGCACATAGCACACACCTCCCAACCCATCAAAGTAAGGAATGTGGACAAAGCCATAAGGGACAATTGTCCCACAAAGCAGAAAGCTGATAGAATAACAGCTTCAGCATGAGCATGGACATTCTAAAGGGTACAAATAAAAAAAACACAAATAATTTTTTTTATACATGCAATAAAGTTTAAGCGTAGCTGCATGGGTGTGCCCATTGCTTAGCTATGCTTAGTCCAGCTTAAAAAGCACAAGAAGTTAAATAGCAAGAGACACCCAAAATAAGCAGTACTGAAATAGTGTAGTGGGTAGAGTATATGCTTTGCAAGCAGTCATTACTTATTCAATCCCCCACTATAGCCAATTTGCCTTTTACATGTGAAAGCAGTACATAAACATTTTGTTTTATAATTAGCTACTAAATAACATATGTTTGTTAAACAGAGTACTGTAGCAGGTCCAGATGTGAGGTGTCAGTTTAATAAAGTTGTGAAACCCCCATATAAACACAAGTTCCCCTCACAGTATAGTCACACATGAATAAATTTAATGAAAGCACATTGGGGGATGTCAGGGACAGTAAACAAATTTATAATATTTAATGAATGCTGGATCAATCCCATACAGCAGATAGTCTATAAAATAAAAAATAAGCAATGCTAAGCATTGCACAGCTCTGCTTACCAGGTGTAAGCATTGGGTAAATATGACTGCTAAGCAATGAGTAGCCACGCTAAGTGGATTTTCCCATTGGTAATCAGTGCTGAACCTGCCCCTTTAAGCACTGCCAACCTTAGCTAAGCAGGTTTGCCCATAGTTTAGCTTGCTCAGCATATTCAACACCATCCAATCACGGCAAAGTGTGGGAAATTGGCCAAGTTTAAACCCTGTAGGTGGGAAGACAGCTCATAACTAGTTGCAGCTTCCCATTGTAGGCAGTATGGCAGGTGCTGGTGGGGGCATGTGCTTCTGGGCACAGTGCTGGGGCATACAGGAGTCCAAGGTTATCGTAGGAATCTGGTAAATAACCATGATGAGAGACTGCTGCAGGGCCATTACCAGGGCTCCCAATGTAAAGCAGAAGCCTGGGACCATCACAGCCATGATCTCATCAGTGCCACTGGTATCCCTTGGACTGGTGAGCAGGTCTGGCACCACTATGCTGACTTGAGTCAGAGGAAGAGGGATCTCTTGGATGAGTGGGTCCAAGAAGCAAGGCAGAGGGGTGATGTCCCAGCAGTGTGTAAGTATTCATATCAATAACAGTTTACCAGAGTCCAGCCTGTGTATGTGAAGAATAGGTATACCTAAATATTTCTCTATTCCCTTTACAGCTGCAGCGGGCTGTGAATCAGTAAGCCCATGCCAGTAGGTTGCAAAGGCCACGTCTCAAGGCTGGTGAGTAACAATCCTGCTTGTAGTAGTCATACCAAATAAATATAAAGTAGTAGAAAGTCACCTGGCAGTATAAAAACTCTGTATGGGTTGTACTGAATAAACCAGACAATATGACAGTAATAGTCCCGTATAGGTGATATTTAAATAAAATTGTAACTGCTTGGCAATAAAGTTCTAAATCCTGGACTGGTTGTGTTTACTCTGGTATTGTATGGCATTCTCTGAATAGTAATGTTGTGTTAACCACTGTTACCCACACTGTCCTACATAAAAAATATATCTAGGAATGTCTATATAAGACTGTTGTAAGTACAAGGTCAGATTGTACAACCAAGAGAGACTTAGACAGAAAACATTGAAAAAACAAACAGCGTTTTCTAAATAGCTCACTCTGGTAAAACACAAATTGTTGTATTGTTAGCAGACACAGCCATGGTTCAAATCCTGGGAGTGGTAGTAAGCTGTATGCATAATCATACCTCTCAACTGTACAAATTTTCCTAGAATGTCCATATATTTGGCTCATATTTTGGGCCTGATCCTCTTTTTTCCTGGCAAATCATTGGGAAGATCTCAGGATTGTAGTCACCAAATAATGACAGACATTTGAGTTTAATACTTCTAATCCATCAGAAAATGTATATTAAAACAAATCCAGTTACTCTTGCAACTCTCTAAGTTTATAAGAGCAATATTCAAAATATGTCCCTATTTGTGCCCCCATGTTGTCAAGATTTGTCTAGAGTTTGTGCATTGAGAGATTGAGAGGTATGTACATAATTTTAACTAGGAATCTGGGATTATGTGTAAAAACAGTCAAGTAGTATACATCCCCCCTCACAGGTCTTTCAGATAAGAAAACTGTAACTGCCTGGCAATAAAGTTTTAAATCCTGGACCAGTTGTGTTTACTCTGGTATTGTATAGCCTGACATGTAGCATTCACCAAGATCTGATATCAGAATAGTACTGTTGTGTCAACCACTGTTTCTCACACTGTGCTACATAAAAATATGTCTAGGAATGTCTGTATAAGACTGTTGTAATTACAAGGTTAGATTTTACAACCAAGAGAGACTTAGACAGAAAACACTGAAGAGACAGACAACATTTTTTAAATAGCTCACTCTGATAAAACATAAATTGTTGTATTTTTAGCAGACACAGCCATGGTTTGAATCCTGGGAGTGGTAGTAAGCTGTGTGCATAATCATACCTCTCAGCTGTACAAATTTTCCCAGAATGTCCAGATATTTGGCTTATATTTTGGCCCGTCCCTCTTTTTTCCTGGCAAATCATTGGGATGAGCTCAGGATTGTAGTCACCAAATAATGACATACATTTGAGTGTCAGACTTCAAATCCTTCAGAAAATGTATATTAAAACAAATCCTGTTACTCTAGCAAATGTCTAAAAGTTTATAAGAGCAATATTCAAAATATGTCCCTATTTGTACCCCCATGTTGTCAAGCTTTGTCCAGATGATGTGCATTAAGAGATTGAGAGGTATGTGCATAATTTTAAATAGGAATCTGGGAATATGTGTAGAAACAGTCAGGTAGTTTTAACAAACATTCACTCCACAGGTCTACCAGGTAAGAGAAGTAGAATTTAACTATAAGACAGTTGAAGTATACTCTGTGTACAAACATACCACTGCCCAAACCAAGGTCATAGGGTATTGTAATAACACCTGTAGAGTAATGATTAGAGCAATGATCATTAAAGTTGTGAGTACTGCAAGGATATGCAAATTGTTAATTGACATCACCCCCCCCACCACCATATTTGCAACAATAATCTAAACACACAAATCAATGGGTATGTTTACACCAAACCTACTGTTGGGACATATGTCCTATTGTTCAACAAATATTGAAATGTGTGTCTATTAATGTTCCATGTTGAAATACTATCATTGGTGGCTTGTTGCTATCAATGTAACCTGCATGCTGTTGTAATGGCCACTGTGGTTCCATATATGCATGTGTTCTGTTTGCTATGCAACTGTTCCAAATATGTTTCTTTGGGTTGATAGAAATATCTATGCATGCTGTTATAACTAATCCTGGATTGTGTTGACTATTACTAACCCACATATGTTCTAAAACTGTAACACCATAGCATGTTTGGGAAGGCTGGTCCCAGCTGACCAACCTCTCCCACCTCATCTGGCCGTGGCACCTGGCTCCAGCACGTCTAGGACCCACCTTGGAACATCCTCGTCCACTGGTTCTGCACCACCGTTGGGTGGAACCACCTCAGAGAATGGGTCTCACCCCCCCGGGAGTGGGCCTGGACAGGATCGTGTTACTCAAAGTCAGGTCCAGGGTTTGGTGAGTAGCGAGCTCCGAAAGGAGTTTGGAGATCTGCTACACCAGCTTGAGGGCCGTGTGGTACAATTAGAGGGTTAGCCTGTCCCTCCTGCTCAGCCCCCAGCACAGCCACCTTCAGGGCCATGAAGGTGTAGTGGTGACTGCCCATGGGTGGGGATCTCAATCCCACTGTTTCCAGTTGGGGGCTCATGGGCTTCCGATTTCCAAACACCCATCCCCATCCAAGATGTTTACACCCACCACATGTGTCATATACCACCTCTGTATGCTATATTGCCTGTCTTCCTATCCAACCTACCCCCCAAATATACCTACTATCCATCCCCAACATCCCACTCTCACCTTAAAAAAAGGGGGGGGGCAATCTGTTCCCCCCAAAAAATCTTGCCTCATATATAGCTGTCCATTTTGCACAGATGTCCACTGGACACATGTAATCTGGTCTAATTGGCTTCACAACACATTATTGTTGTCCTCACCCCTCTCTCAGGGGTTTGAGTATTCAAATATACCTCCAAATTCAGTATATATGCACAGCTGTTGCTGTAGAAGAAATGGACAGCTATGGACCTTCCCTACACCCATCCTGCACATCCCTAGCTACTTTCCCTATTGTCTTTCCCCCTGCATGCCCCCTTTTTTACCACTTTCCTATCCCCCTTTTTTCTTTTCTTTTAAAGAAATTAGTGCGAGGGAAAATG
>NC_056729.1:1177114520-1177272020 GCF_019279795.1 Protopterus annectens | reverse complement strand
GTACACACTCCCAAAGAATGTCCAGGCCTTGTCATCATATATAAGGCCTCTTACACATAAAATATCTGGCAGTCTGATACCTAACTGGGATGATATTAAGAATTACATCACTAAGTAATGATATACCATATCTCTATGCCTCAGACTGTATGATATATGGACACAGTTTGACATACTCGTAGACAGAGGCCTAAACACAGGTCCAGGATGGAGATATTGCTGTTATAAACTGAGAAAATATCTGGTGTAGGTCTAATCCTATCCCCCCTGTCACACACAGTGCAAATGTGAACATCCCACACTCCGCTGTGTCCAGCCCTGAATCTTGCCTGTCTGTACAATCCCACTGCCTGCAACAAATAGCCAGTCACACTACCCTCCTGCAGACTTTACATATCACTCTTAATGGTATTTGTCTGTCACAAATAACTCCTGACTCCCCACCACAAACAACCTGCCTGTAATCTCTCATACACCTCTCCCCCACACTACCCATGACTCTGAAATGGTGTTCCCAAGTAGTTAGACCTATCCACCTTCCAAACTGTACACCCTGCATTGTCACCATTCCTCTATCTCCCTCCCCATTCACACACATGTAGTCTTACTTAGTCCTGCTGACCATCATTCCTCCCCGCTTTACAACATAACCCCACCTCCCCAGGGTCTCCCCAACCTGTCCCCTAATCTCGCTACAGTCCACAATGTCATCTGCAAACTGCACAGTCAACAGGGGCCTCTGTCTGATCATGTCTGTCAACCTGTCCCTCACCACTGCAAATGTGAAAGGACACACAGGTGACCCCTGATGTACTCCCACCTCCACTTTAAATCCACCTGTCATGTCAAAACCAGAAATCACTGCTGTCACACTAGCCTCCTACATATCCTGTAGGTGTCTGACAGACTCCTCTGGCACCCCTGACCTCCACATACAATATCACAACTACTCTCCAGGCAGCATGTCATATGCTCTCTGTAGGTGCACATAGACACAATGCAGCCGCATTTCAGCCTCAGTGCAGAGCTCCAGCAACACTTGTGGATCAACATTTGCATCTGTAACGCCCTTACCTGGCATAAAACCATACTGCAAATCATCAGTCATCACCATGTTCTCAACCTAGCTGCCATCACCCTTTACCATTACCTCATCCTGTGACCAATCAATGTTATCCCTCATGTGTTACTACAGTTCTGCAGACCACCCTTGTTCAGATAAGCAGTACCCATACATATTCTTCAACATCTCACACATCATCTCACTTTCCAAGGTTACAGTAAACAATCCAGTTAAAAATACCACTTTCAGGTCTCAGAAACACCTCCAGCCATCCACAGGTATGTCACCTGGAAAAACAGCCTTTTCACTGTTAATCCCCATCATAGCTATCCTTACATTCTCCTTGATAATCTGTTGCACCTCCTGATTAACCATACCCACCTCAGCCAACCTTCCCTCCCTCCCCCATTTTCCTCATGGAACAGTCCATCAAAGTGATGTTTCCATATGTTCTAAACACACTCCTAGCTTGTATGTGTCAACCATATTCCTATATCACCATTTTGTGCTGCACATCCTTCCTAGCTATGTGCCTCTGTCTAGCCAATAGCTAAAGGGCCTATACACAATCCATGCTGTCCAACATTACACACAACCCCAGACTCCACATCTGTATGTCAGACTCCACATCCAGAGCCATGTCCAACACTCTCTTTGCCATGCACCCCATCTTTTTATACTCATGTCTACTCTCTACATCTGTCTGTCAATCACACTTCTTTGCCAACACCTTTCTCTGCATACTCCCCTGTACTTCTTCATTCTACCACCATGTGTGTAGGAGCAGTCACCATCTAGGCAGCATGTCAACCTGTGTCTGAATGAGCATAGTAGGTTACAGGTGCATTAATGTAATGCTGAGTATGAGTACAAATTGGACACATCCACTGAGGGCAATTGGAAGACCATCCCCACATATGTCTGTGGTCTCACAGGCAACTATCCAACCCACCCTGTAATGGAGGTCAGCTACAGCACATACACACACACCATAGCTAAAGACGACCTGCTTCGGACATGTTTAGGACAAACATCACCCCCTTGGCTCAACATTAGGATAGAAGGATATGCACACCACATGCACCCCTACCCTCACCATTAATCAGTTGCAAACTGCCTACTTATACATAATGCTATGCATATCCATACAATGCTGCTAGGTACTGGAGTATTATTTGATGTAATGCTGTGACTACTGATACTCATTATTAGTGAGCTGTCTCTGTAAAGAACTATGGACAATGTCTGATGTCCTGTGATGTGTTTTTCCCTGTTTATGTATTTCAAGTGTGATGCAGAGGCTTCCAGCCTATGATGTCCAGGAGACAGCAGCCATAACTGAGGCCATCCTGGAACACAACCACATCCTCTTCAGTCGGGGTCAGCAACATCAGCGGGAGAGGACAGCCCTCTGGGAAGACCTCACACAGAGAGTGAACACCTTGGGGAACCATGGCCGCACATACAGGTACAGAGCAACTGACCTGATTCAGCTTGGAAGGCAATGGACTGCTGCAATGGTAAAGGACTGTTCTGCTACTGGTGGGGGGCCAGCCAGAGAGACCCCACTTACAGCAATGGAGGAGCTTCTTGCCAACCTTGGGGTGGCCTACAGAGAACAACCACTACAAGAAGTAGCTGTCATGGAGCTGGAGGCCACCCAGGAAACTGGCAAGGAGCGTCCAGGTAAGGCAAAGGTCCATATCAGTGTACTGTGGTTACATTTCAACTGTATAGTAACAGTCTTTAGATGCAGATGTCATTGCAAAATAGAGCACTGGGTGGGGATTATTAATGCACACATGTGCCCATTTCAGGTGGAAGAATAGCAAATAGTGTAATATAATAGTGTAGACTCTACCTGTGCATACATGTAGCATTGCTCCTGGACCGATGGCTATTATGAAGCTGCTGACCATACCACTCCCTCACATTACCTAGGTATCTCTCATCAACACGAGGCACAGCAGCCCGAGGCTGGTAAGTATGAGATCTTCCTGTTGTGGCTTACCAGTACCCCAGGCATTTTAAGGTCATGCATGTGGCCATGCACTGAACTGTTATAGTCAGCAAATTGCATGTATCTGCAAGATCACCTGTGTTGAGGTTCACTGCATGATATCACAGGGTCCTATTTGCGTGAGATGTCACATATCAGTAACATAACTCACAAACCTATTATTGCAGGACAGCTGGATAATGGCTGCCAAAATATGGGGACAGAGTGCCAATAGTAGGGACATGTTGTATACAGTACTGTGAGATAGTGCATATAAAAGGTGTACACACATGTCACAATGCCAGATATGTGTGAGATATGACAATTTGAGCACAATGCACAAGACCAAAGCCATGCAACCTGTCATGTGACCTATAATCTGTACAATGCAAATGTGAAACATACAACTCTGTTAGGGAAACATGTACATGGAGTGAAAACAGTCCAGGAAGCTAGATGCATATGTGTGGACAGGAGGAAGCTCATACTGGGGTATATCAGCATGTGATACAACCACAGCAGTTGATCAGATTGAGTACACACCTGCCATCAATCATGGACTCTTGCAGTACCTGCATATAACAGTCAGCTAACATACCAGGATTATCCCAACACAGACCCACAGTTGCCTGCTACAGCAAAAGCCATGGTTCGCATACAGCCTAACATGCTGCAAAGGGACTGAAAGCTATGGACACATACACACAGCATTGCATATGTCATGGAACACAGTGCAGATAGTCATCAAAAGGTGTACAAGAGATGGTGCAACACTGACAGTTTGAAGAAGTGAACATCCCTAAACATATGTTGGGAAAATTATCCCCGAAATGTCCAGGGAGGCTGCCAGGAGCCATACAGCAACAGTGAAGGGGTATCAGACATCTCTGGCAAGTACTGGGTGTGTACTACATGTGACAACAGTCTTCCATGGGCTACACATGTCTTGGGTATAGGGTGTGTTTTGACAATGGCAGCTGTTCCTCACAACACACAACAGCCAGTTCTGGGTAATGTCTGGACAACAATACATGTGTGGAAATGTGTGAAGGTGTTATGAGACCAGGTTTGAACTCTCTTTGTGTACAATTTGGTCATGTTAGTTTGGTACAGTAACAGCACTGCACAACAGCAGAACAGCACTACCCACACAATGAAGCAGGGTGATGAGAGTGTCCTGCTTTGGGTTTGCTGTCCACCAGCTTGAACTGGGGCTGTAGCCAATTTGGCTTGTATTATGACCACTTCCAAACACCAGTCCCTTGTGGCTATGATCTGTCTGGTGCCTGCCACATAGCTGTGGATGGGGAAGTATCCCAACATTGCACACAACAATGGGCCACACCCTACATCCAAATGGACAAAAAGATGGATTCACAAGAACACAATCAACAGTCTGCTGTGGTCATGCCAGAGGCCACACCTATATATGAAACACAGTCTGTGGGTTGACCTGACAAGTGCTGTGCACAGGGGGTGGCCTTGCAATTGGACAGATTTGGAGTTGTTTGTCAAGGGAGAGTTTTCAAACATTGCCATGTTGAGATGTGCCATGCTGAGAAACACCACCCCAAGAGGACTGACTGCTGTACTGAGAGAAGCAGGTGCTTTACCAAAGTATTGGTTTACTGGTGTGCACCTTCTGCAAGCCAGCTATTGTAATACTAACATGTATGATATGCCAACCCTATCTGATGTGTATGTTTCTTATTCAGAATGCACAGGTTACATGTCATACGAAATGGTGGAAATCTCATGGCAATATTCATGTGGTCTCATGTGATATGTCCCAAAAACCCTTGCTTGTTAAGAGGGATGTGTACACTTACTATATCCACTGTCAGTTTGTGAAGTTGTTTGAGGAAATGCCCTTGTTTTCATATACATGTATTGCAGGTTATGACAACTGGAAATCACAGTATGACATTAAAAGTAGGGTCACCAATCCACTGGTCAAACCAGTAATGTACCCAACCAACAGAGGAGGTATGTGCAGCAGACAGGGAGTATGACCCACATATCGAAATAGTTGTGAAAACTCTGTACAATTTGTAGTTATGTTCCCTAGGTTTTGCCACAGTGCTATACAGGTGAACAGCACTGATGTCTACATGAGTGTAGTGTGTTCTAGGTGAAGGCTCAACACCTACTAAAGACACTCACATATCCCAGTGGTGTAAAGTAGTAGTAAATTTAAGTTAAAAGGTATGCACTACATGATGTTGAGGACCTGTCTAGAGTGTGTCTGTTGTGGTCTGGGTGTGTGTCATGACTGTCACCCTCTGCCTAATGTGAGGTCTGTGTAATGCCTGTGGGACACCTTGTGTGTGTGTGTGTGTGTGTGTGTGTGTGTGTGTGTGGGAGAGAGAGAGTGAGTGTGTGAGAGTGTGTATATATGATAGCAAACTGTATAATGATATTAGTAATGTACATATCTTGTCTTTTCCTCACAGGTGGGCATGGTGGTCCCAGTCCCTCCTGCTATACAGGTGATGTTAGCTTGTTTGGCATCTCTGACCATGATGACAACCATAGTGGGGCACAGGTGGGGTTGTCATGGGCTGCAGCTGTGCCACCAGTTGGCATTCCACCTTTGTCAACCCCATTCTTGCACACGGTCACAATGCCAACACATTCCCCGTCACCAGTGGCCACAAGTGAAGGACAGCTGGGTGCAGGCACAGGACATGCAACTGTGGAGACTATGGCAAGTGAACAGTCAGCCACTCACCATAGCCAGACTACTGGTGAGGTCACACACAGGCAGATGGGCAGGGGGTGGCCGAAGGAGGATTGCTGCCCATCCAGCCCATGTAGTAAGTGCTAATGTGACAGTTACCAGGCACATGTTTGGGCTGTAATGGATGCTTAGGCACATAATGAACAGAACACCAGACAACTGCACAGGGTTGTGGCAGACCATCACCCTGGTGCTCATGGCTGTCTCCAGGACCTTGTTGCAGCCAGGCATGAGGGCAATGAGATCATGGATAGATGGCTGGGTGAGATCAGGGTGCTCATCAGCTGTGGAATATTTGTGCTTGAACGTTTGACAGGGGAGAGGCGGCAACTGCGTGGATGTAGCTCAGCACCACAATCAGATGGGGGTCCATGTGGCCATCCACCATCACGCTCCCGTAGTGGCAGTGACGCCGGCAGTACTGAGGGTGGTGTGTTGTCCATGCCATAATGTAGGAGGCCATGGGCATGTGGTCCTGGTCGGTCCCAACAGGGTCATGATTCCAGCAGACATCAGTCACCATCAGGGGGTAGTACTGCCTTGGGCCTGGTGGTGTCTGTTAGACCTGTGGCAGGTCCAGTTCCTGTGTCCATGACCGGAGATGGTGAACTGTACACCCTGTCACATATGGCTCACAGCTGTCTACAAAACATCAGTGTAGGTGATGCATATATGTGGATAAATTTATACATAATACACTCACACACACACACACACACACACATATATATATATATATATATATATATATAGAGAGAGAGAGAGAGAGAGATCCACATGTATATCCACATATATGCATAGATACATATATCTAGAAAGGTGAATGCATACATACATATATATATATATATATATATATATATATATATATATATATATATATATTTATTTAAATATATGTATATGTATACATAAATATACAGAAATACATGACAGCTACAAACGCATGCAATCTGAGGGTCACGCTGCTGCACACTAGATGTCTACATCTGAAAATGCACTTACTGGACGTATTCCTTAAAATGGGAAACTATGACATCTGTGCTGTAACAGAGATATGGTTAAAGGCAGCAGGAAGCACCCCTGCACTACCAGCCTATTACCCATTCCACATCTCTTGTCTGCAGAACTGTGACTGAAGCTCCAAAGTGGTGGCGTTTCCATATTCATTAAGGATGCACACACCTCCAGAGTGTTGACCAACTTAGGCATTACAGATTCTGCAGGCATAGCTAATATTGGGTAGGACAGTGGTTCAGGTCATAGCCTGCTATAGGTCCCCAAACATGTCCCAACACTAACACTCTATGTCCCTAAACATCCTGAAGGATAATATTGTCCAACCTAACACTCAATACTGGTTGACTTCAACTACCCCACCATTAACTGGGAAAGATACTCATGTACCAATGCACATGACCATCACATCGACCTGGTCCTTCCTAACATGGGTGGCTGTTGCTCAACACCAATAGTCAACTCCCCCCGAACACAAATTAATCACATTTCGAAATCCATGGCCCTCTCATGCCCCCTGCATAGGTAACCACCATGAAAAGCCTTTCCAATGCTGAATATGGCATCATAACAACAGAGGTGGCTAACCTCATGGCAGCCAATCAAATGGAGACTAGGTGGATAACAGCTGAATCAAACAAAAATGCACTATGAACATGTAGACAAATGCTGGGTACTGCCATACCCACTACAACCAGGACCCTCACTTCCAATAAAAAGAAGCTGATATGGTGGTCCCCTGCCATATAGACACTGTACAACAGAAGGAGGGAACCAATATGGAATAACGTGAAATTCCAAAACTGGAAATCAACCCTTATCAACCTCAATTGAAGGTTGAGATTCCTCATCAAATACTACAAAGTTAGCTGTGAGAACAGAATTGGTGCACATAGTGAAGACAACCACAAGGTCTCATACAGTTATGTTAAGAATCTCCATGGCAATAGCAAGATTTGTTCTGAGCTACTAGATAATGGAAACTCCCAGACTGAGCCAACAAATACTACCAATACTGGCTAGCATCTTGAGAGCAAACATTATCCCTCACCCCCTCCCAAAGGACCAATCACAATACCAGTACACTGCCAAGCACCCAGTATTACAGCAGCACAGGATAAAACACCACTGTCCAAGGCCAAGAATACAGCTTCTATGGGACCTGAGAATATCCCTGGCTGTTTTCTACATGAACTACAGAGTGACCTGGCACCTTATCTGTGTGCCCTGTTCAAGCGCAGCCTCACCTAAGGCTTTGTACCTACTGAATTGTATACTGCTACAGTCACAGACCCTGGGAAATACCACCCCAACTGGCTGACAAGTCTGTTATGCAAAGCTATGGAATGCATCATCATGCACCTAATAAACAGGGATATGGGAATCTGCAAACTCAGGATCCCACAAAGTTTACCTTTGTGAAAAGTAGGTCATACCTGCTCATTCCACCTGGTCAACTTCTTGGTGTCAGTCACCTGAGCTGTGGATGAAGGCAAGGTGACACATACAGCCTACATTGAACTGGCCAAAGCCTTTGATAACATTCCCCACTCACTAACTAGGTGGGAACAGAAGCACAAACACAGGGGTAGATTGGAAATACTGCTGTCATACATTGAGACAGTTGCAGATGTCACTGGGTTTGTTGTAACATCCTTTATGAGGAATATGATGTTGGTAATACTCCTAGATGTGAGTATTTACTGACTGCATTCCTCAGAGTCCACAACTAATTTACCAAGGACACCAACTGTCTGATGAACACAAAAAACATAACATGCAGACATGTGGCCAGTCTGTGGACAGCATGCCAGTGGAGAGGTATGTCAGAGGCATATCACTGTGAGTCGTGACATCATACACTAAATGCATGTCCACACAAACCCTGTCAATCTATCAATCCACCATGTGTATAACAGCACTGATGACATAGAATCTGTTCACAAATCTGGTGATATGCCCCCCATGTTGGTTGGCTGTCTCCACATGTCCTGTCCTGTGATGTATTGCCACCCACTGTATGTGAATCTGTAGGCCACTGCCTCTGTAACGTCCCTCACACAGGTAAGGAAATGGGGCAAGGCCCACATTAAGGAATGTCCCATATGTCTGAACTAGCAGCAGTGTCCAGGTCCACAGCACAACACAATGTGGGCACCTACATAATGGTATGGCCATAGCAATACCTAACATCCGCACATCCGTACAGAGGACAGACAGTAAGTAGATAGCCAACAGGTTATGCATTAGGATGAATGTTTTGCAAGATACACATCTGAAACTGAAAGGTATACCATTACTACATGAAAGTAGTCCTCAATGACATATCCAAAAACATAGCAGTCTACAGTTAATATCAACATATCAGATCAATATCCAATAGGAGATATATATAAACATACAGATCAAACACCAAGAACAAGATGCTCAGTTCTCAGAGTCCAGCTTTGCATGCAGGGGTGTATGGTTCCAGTACTACAATCTGCAATCTACTCTTTCTTGAAAAAGCACTGTTAAAAGTACTAACATAATGATACAATATGTGTTAAAGTATTTCTGTCAACCAGTGCACTGTAGCTGGTGTAACATGCAAGTGTGACTGCATATAACCTGGGATACTACCCATGTATGAAACAAATCCAAAGAGAAAAGATTGTGGTACTACCCATGTATACCCAGGTATCCCATACAGTATATTCACACCCCTTGCAACTGTAATAACAGTACATAGAAGCATGTTATGTACAGGAAATGAAATACACTCATTAAAGATGTCATTACTCTGCTATTTTATCAGACTAGAATGTGATCATTGGTTACCAGGGCTGAGCTATGCTTAGCAGGTGTAAGCATTGCTTAAATGTAAATGCTAAGCAGATTTGCACGCTGGTAAGCGAAGCCTACATGAAGTGCCTATTCATTTAACCATACGGAAGCAGCGCTTAGCTTTGCGCAAACCTGCTTAAAGCTGCTTTAAAGCACCTTAATCACCCTGTCTCCATCAGCCCTTGTTCTGCCCAGCAACAAAATAAATAGCCCATACAGGTGTTGAACCCAGGGCCCTATACACTATAGGCACAGCACTTAACCACTAAGTCATCTGAGCTGTAAGGATGTCTGTTGGTTTTTCAAATACATCATTCAGTACACATACTGAATAGTAGTGAACAACTGCTTCGACTACTACAATTGTTTAGTACTTCTAAGTGAAAATAGAGTTGAATCCATCATGTTCTTATATGTAAATATACATATTTCAGATTAATATGGTGGGATACATTGGAGAAGGTATATATAACACTCATGTTTACACATAAAAGTATATATATATATATATATATATATATGTGTGTATGTATATATAAAAGCAATAAACATGGACAGTCTGAAACAATCTGGTCAGTCAGGAGGTATACACAGAACTCCTTAGTGCAAGAAATGTGGAACAAGCCTGACAAAGGAGATATTTAAAGCCATGAAAATGGGGATATATCACACATACTGGACTAGATAAACTCATACAGTTGATGCATTCACACCCTCCTGTCTGTCCTAACACATATTAACTGGAGAAGCAGAGGTCCCAAGCCGCATACTTCCCACTAGTTGGTGACATTAATCTTCACAGCAGCCCACTGCTTTGTCAGAAATACACAACACGTATGGTGGCCAGGCAACAGTACATCTAACAAATATCTGGACATAACATCATACTAAGGTAAATACACTGAGCTGCTAGGCATGTCACCAAGCACTGTCTACACTACAGGCAGACTGCCGCAACACTAACCCAATTTACCTATGGGGGAATACACATGTAATTGCAAATATAGCAGGCACTACAGGCGTGTAACAGCACAGAGTAACAGACACCAGTGTGATAGTGCATACCCACAAGCAATCTCAACACAGTCACATAATGGTAAGCCTAAGTAATAGTACAGTATATGGACTGTGTGAACAACAGTCATCATCATGTTTGCCACTCACACACTAAACCTACATATACTGACCCAATTTACAGTGTAGTCTGATGCTTGACTGTGGTATGGGACATGTCTCAGTCTGGCCCTACAAACATATAGGCTGATAGGGTATCAGGAAAGGGTCTATATTAGAACACCAAACATTCAAAATATCGAGTGTTCTAATATCGAACCCTATCAATCGAAAATTCAAAACATCAAACATTCAAAACAGCGAATTCTTTCCTAGGGAAAAAATTTGCTGTTCCAAAACACATACACACAACACAAGCACACTAAATAAACAGCAATTCACACACATTCACCTAAACTCTTACATCTAACCCTACACTAAACTATACATACACCACTAACTATCCACTTACCTTAACCCAAACCCTAAGTTCCGTCATTATCGCACAGTCACCTCACCCGCGCCCTAACCCTAACTCACCTACCCCGCCCTAACCCTCACATCCACACAATCGCAAACTTACCTGACCCGCGCCCTAACCCTAACTCACCTAACCCGCCCTAACCCTCACGTCCACACAATTGCACACTTACCTGAAACTGACCCGTAACTTTCCACCAGAGCACTGAAAATACCGAAGCAACAGAAACGGACAACCAAATTCTTTCCCTAGGAAAAATTTTGGTTTTATGTTTCTGCGATATTTTCAGCATTCACTGAAAATGGGTCAATATTAAAACACTTGACATTTTGAATGTTCGGTGTTCTAATGTAGACCCATCAGAAAAATGGAGCAGCATGCAACATCAGATAGAACAGGACCAAGAACACTGACATCTACCCGTCTGTACACAGACCAAATATCATAATCACAATACACGGCTACATAATACAGACACTCTGTCAACAATCACCAGAAGTACACTGACCTCACTACTGTACAGACTACAACAGAATGTCCAGGTTTTGTCCTCAAATATTAGGCCTCCTATACATTACATGTCTGGCAGTCTGATATATCACTGGCTTGATATCAGGAATTATGTCAGTAAACAATAGTATACTGTACATATCCACCTCTTACTGCATGGCATATGAACAAAGGGTGACAGACTTGGGGGACAGAGGTACAAACACAGGGTCAATACTGACACATTGCAGTTATAAACTGAGAACATTGCTGGTGTAACAGGGTTTGTTGTGACATAGCTCTTTTGAGAGATATGAAGTCAGTAACACACATGGATGTTACCATTTACTGGCATCAGAGTATGCTACTGCATTTATAAAGACAGAAAATGTGTGAGTAACACACAAAATCTAAGACTCCAAACTCTGGCCAGTCTGCAGATAGCCCTACAGGTGAGAGTTTTCTCAACCACATAACACTGTCATTCCAGACTTTAAATCATGCAGAACAGCCATATCCACACAAACCCTGTTAAACCAACATTACTTCAAATGTAGAACAATACTTGCACTCTGTCCCCATGTCTGGGACATCCCCCTCCAGTTAGTTGGCCTGTCTCCACAGTGTTTGCTGTAAGAGGTATTTCCAACTGCCCTCTGTGATGCTGTTTGTCACATACCCACATGAAGTCCTGCTCACAGTGAAGGAGAAGGGCCAACACCCACTTGCAGTGCTTATTTATAGGAGTGTGTTTACATGCAATTGGCTATAGGAATGATACCACAGCTGTTCCACATGCAATTAGCAGGTGGAGGACTCCAATTCGTGCACAGGTCATCAGCTGATTATGAGCATTACCTACCAATGTCAAGCTCCTGCCTATGCAAAACAAATGCATTTTTCCACATCTACCAGAGAGGGGGAGAGGGAGAGAGAGAGAGAGAGACAGACAGAGACAGAGAGACAGAGGGAAAGAAAGAAAGGATGAGAGAAAGAGCCAACCGTGTTTTTGTATGATCTGTGGGTGGAGAGAGAGGGTATTATAATGGTTGCCTATATATACATTTATGGCTGTGGATTGTCTACAACAACCTCTATGGTGTTTGACAACTGTTGGCCTTGTAATGTGACATTGGGACATATGGGTCCTCAATATGAAAATGTAGGAAAACCCACCCTCCAATGCATCCTGTAATTACACAATGACACCAACACCCATGCATTTACTTGCCAGTACTCTGTTTCAAACCCCTACCTAACTATGTATTGGTACTACAGTGTTACACAACTATTGCAGGCACCATGGAGCTTATATGCTGGAGAGCTGCCCAAAGGTATCTTTGAAGGTAAGTGACATCAGCTGTACTGATAAAGGAGGGGAGAAAAAAGTATAGGAAGTGTGAATGACCACAAAATCAGGTGTCAACAAAGACACACACACATTATCACAGTTGCCAGGACCAGGATTAGAATTCTTACCTAACTAGTTTGCTACACTATGGTATTACGCACTTATCACAAGCTCCACAGAGCTTACATGTTGAAGAGTTGTCCAAAGGTATCTTTGAAGGTGAGTGACATCAGCTGCAGTGCTAAAGGAGGGGAGAGGGAAGTGTAGGAAATGTGAATGACCACAAAATCAGGTGTCAACAAAGACACACACACTCTCACAGTTGCTAGTACCAGGACTAGAACTCCTATCTAACTAGCTTGCTACACTACAGTATCATGCAGTTATCATGAACACCACAGAGCTTACAGGGCTGAGACTTGGCCAAAGGGTTATTTCAAGGTGACTGACATCAGCAGGTGAGCTAAAGTAGGGCAATGGCAGGTGTAGTGGTGTGAATGACGTCAAAATCATTCATTTCCACACACATGACAGTATTACACAGTTATCACAAGTGCCATGGAGCTTACAGGGCTGAGACGTGGCCATAGGTTATTTCAAGGTGACGGACATCAGCTGGTGTGCTAAAGTAGGGCAATAGCAGGTGTAGTGACTGTGAATAGCCTCAAAAATCATTCATCTCCATACACACACACACACACACACACACACACACACACACACACACACACACACACACACACATTATCACAGTTGCCAGGACTAAACCTTCTACCTAAATAGTTTGCAACACTACAGTTTTATGCAGTTATCATGAGCACCACGGAACTTATAGGGCTGAGACTTGTCCAAAGGGTTATTTCAAGGTGACTAACATCAGTAGGTGTGCTAAAGTGGGCCAATGGCATGTGTAGTGGTGTGAATGACTTCAAAATCATTCATCTCTGTACACACACCTTATCACAGTTGCCAGGACTAGAACTCCTACCTAACTAGTTTGTGATATTACAGTATTATACAGTTATTACAAGTGTCACGGAGCTTATAAGGCTCAGATTTGGCCAAAGGGTTATTTCAAGGTGACTGACACCAGCAGGCATGCTAAAGTAGGCCAATGGCAGGTGTAGTGAGTGTAAATGGCCTCAAAACCACCCCTTTCCCCACACACACAATCACAGTTACAGGACCAGGATTAGAACTCTTCGCCCCACACACACAATCACAGTTACAGGACTAGGATTAGAACTCCTACCTAACTAGCTTGCTACACTACAGTATTACGCAGTTATAGCGAGCACCACAGAGCTTATAGAGCTGAGACTTGGCCAAAGGATTATTTCAAGGTGACTGACATCAGCAGCCATGCTAAAGTAGGCCAATGGCAGGTGTAGTGGTGTGAATGGCCTCAAAATCATGCATCTCCACACACACACGCACACACACACACACACACACACACACACACACACACACACACACACATTATCACAGTTGCCAGGATCAGGACTAGAACTCCTACCTAATTAGTTTGCTACACTATAGTATTACGCAGTTATCATGAGTGCCACAGAGCTTAGAGGGCTGAGATATGGCCAATGGTTTATTTTAAGGTGACTGACATCATTAGGAATGCTAACATGGGAAATGGGAAGTGCAGTATGTGTGAATGGGCCATAAATCATTCCTCCGGAAACACACACACACTCAGTCACACACAACTTTACATTTGACAGGACTGAGTATACAAATTCTACATGAATACTGATTTGTACTATTGTGTTACACAGTTATCATAAGCACCACAGACACTACAGGGCTGAGAGCTACCAAAAGGAATGTGTACAGTGATTGACATCAGCACACCATGTGATATCACCCAATTGGATGTGTAGTGGGTCGGACAGGCCTCATAATGGAATTCTCTCTGTCACTGTCTGTCTCTCTCTTCCCCACATCTGTGTGTGTGTATGTTTGACATATTATAGTGTGCTGGCCTTGGTTATGTGTGAGTATTCCTATCCAATGTGTGTGTGTGTGAAGCATGAATGGTGTACAATTTGGTGTGCGTGCACAGACATCTGCGAATGACAGATATATATAGTCCACTGTGTTGTCAGACATGGGCTTCATTTCTCTAAGTGTAGGATCATGCCCAGCATGACCTTCTATGTTGAGTGTGTGAATCCATTCCAGGTAGGGTTGTACTCCAGTCTAGGGTTTGGTGTTCTACACATACAGCTAGCAACCTGTTTCTGCAGGATATCTGTAGATAGGTTGACAATATGGAATCACAATGGGCAACAAATAGGGGGATGCTGTAACTATTGCTATATGTGCTGCTTGTGTTACATGGTTGGTGTTAGCAGAAATATTCAGACATATGTACTGTTTTACACTGTGATATATTATGTCATCAACTACTGACAGATATAATTATTTTCTCACAGTTATTTACTGGGAAATACAAGATGAATGAAGCTGAGTCCAGTATTGTGGTCCACAGCCTACACATTCTTGCACACTCCTGCCATTCTGGAGGGGTAGCTACAGGCACTTGTTGATGGGTCTGTGTAAATGGTCAAGCAACTTGGTACTATGGCGTCTGAGGATCCCCTTCTTGTACATATATCGACTTAACAGAATGGCCATATCCTGCTGTGGCCATACCTCTCAACTGTACAGATTCACCCAGGTTACCCAGAGGCAGTGCTCATATATCTGGTCAGTTCCCCTTCACATTGTGGTTTATGATGAAGTTTGTAGACTCCCATTACTGGGTTTGCAGGCAGGAGTAACATTGGCATGCATCAGAGTTTCAGACTTCACACACTCCATGAAATCCATGCATCTACACCCCCATGCTGTTATTCTATCATTCCTAACATTATGCGAGCAATATCTGAGAACTATCCCTATAGTTGACCCTTCAGCCCAGTGGTATTTATGGATTGGTCCACAGCTCATGCAGTGGGACATGGGGGCATGCTACTGGGATTTGTCAACATGGCCTTGCATTTGTGTTCTTTTGACTGTGCTAGGTTGTTGTGATCTCATGAGATACCATACACTGGCACTATGGTGAGGCACAAGCCTTTGACAGAGGACTGTAGGCCATTTGGTAGTGATGCAGGCCATCTGTAGTAGGCCACTGCATTCTGTCTATCCTACATTCCCAGGCTGTGAGCCAGTGAATTCCCCTGGGGTGACAGGAAATGTGTGCAAGGTGTTAATGGCAATAGTTCCTGTCCATATTGATCCATTGGTCTGGATGCAGGGAGGGTGCTGCTTACAGCTAGGGACACACATGCATAGGACACCTCTTCAGCATGCTGCATTCTGTGGGTATTCCCATACAGAAGTGGGGTCATACTGTACTCATTCACAACAGCAAGGATATGACCTGTGATAAACCTGTGGCTGATGGTAGGGTGAGCTGAGTGCATGTGTGATATGGAAGCTACTTGCAGCTGACTCACAGATATACCTGGGACATTCCCCTTATGCTGCCTTGTGCAGGGACATAGGCAATCTCTCATTACTTCATAACTGTGCCTTTTGTGGTCTGCCAGTGATTGGCCAGACTACATCATTATTCCATACTACATGGGCACCTAATGTGCTGCTAACCTGTCTGTCCAATACCAATGTTGTGTGCAGCTGACAGTTTAATTTTATGCACTCTGTCTAGGGTACTTCCACCTGTGTACTGTGTGTATGTATGGGCCCACATTCATGGCTTGTCCATCTTTCAGATGGTGACAGATATTGACAACTGGACAGTGTGTATGGATGACTGCTGACATGGGTATTGCTGAGAAGCATTGTGTTTGGCACTGCAGTTGATGGAACATGTCCCTTTCAACCACAGTACTGCCCATAGGCCACCGAGACACAGCCCTCCATGCTGACCACTTCCAGACAATATTGAACACACAACCTAACACACAGACCCCTGCATATTGTACACATGCAACAATCTATCCTGTAGATTGGGCCAGCTCAGGTAATCTGTGCTCCACTGATACTATTCCTCACACTTACATGTTACTGCATTTCTACATAGGATTGTGGGGGGAGGCACACCTGACAACTTTAAACTGTGCTATGACTGTACTGGTATGCCAGGTACTCTGTTGGCTTCCACATCATTTTGTATTCTGACCTATCATGCAGACTGGAGGCAGAACAGTGGAGTACAGATCTTAGGTTTTATTGACCTACATTTCAGTTTTAGACTTCTTACCCTTCAGAACTAACATACAACTGCTAGACCTGTTGCAGTCTGTCTGTGTAGGTCTGGAAGGGGGCTGTTCACCATTGCCATCAATTGGAGGCCTTAACCCAGCCTTTCGTTATGGTCATCTACACCTATCCTGCTAGCTGAGGCTGATGGTAGGTATGTGAGCCTCACTGACATGCATGTGTGTGCCCTATGGACACACATTTGGGCCATCACATGTACTGCAGTGGGATTTGTCACCTTGTCTAGTGTGTTGACACCAGTATTTGTTATGGATTTCATGCTGCCCATATAGGTGTCCAGTATTTGCTACCACCTGCATTTCAGTTTTAGACTTCTTACCCTTCAGAACTAACATACAACTGCTAGACCTGTTGCAGTCTGTCTGTGTAGGTCTGGAGGGGGGGCTGTTCACCATTGCCATCAATTGGAGGCCTTAACCCAGCCTTTCTTTATGGTCATCTACACCTGTTCTGCTGGCTGAGGCTGATGGTAGGTATGTGAGCCTCACTGACATGCATGTGTGTGCCCTATGGACACACATTTGGGCCACCACATGTACTACAGTGGGATTTGTCACCTTATCTAGTACTGCCTAGTGTGTTGACACCAGTATTTGTTATGGATTTCATGCTGCCCATATAGGTGTCCAGTATTTGCTACATCCCATTCAGCCACATGATTCCCTTGCATGCTCGCATGCATACCATAGATACAACTATCAGAACATACTTCTCCATTCAGTAATTGATAGGAAGAGTGGCTTACCTTGTGGCTGAGCCAGTATTGAAGACGGTGATGGAGGGCTGACTATGTTAGATGCACACAGTACACTCCCTATACATGGTAAAGCACAGGAAGTGTCATGTTTGGCATCCCTTTTACTGTATGTGTGAGTCAAAGAGAGCTGTCATTCTCTGGTTCCCTACCATGTCAGTGTATGTGCTATGTGTTGCCTCTTTGCCAAGGCCTGGGCATACTGGGCACATCTCTTTCTGCCTACATCTGCAGGCTCAGATGGTTCCTCCTCCGAGTCCCTCTGTGCCTGTGATGGCCTTGGCAATGGTTGGGGGCTTTGTGGCCTTGCCCTGTGCTGTTCCTGCTGCAGATGTTTCCGCAGGATCATATTGTGTAGCATGGCACATACTATGAACATTTGTATACATGTAGCTGGAGAGTACTGCAAGGCTCCACTGGATATGTCCAGGCAGTGGAACCATGACTTGAGCATCCCAAGCACATGCTCTATTATGATTCTGGTTTGTGCATGTGCCTCATTATGGAGTTGTTCAGGTGTGTGTGCATTTCTGAGGAGTGTCATCAGCCACAGCTCCAGTACGTAGCCAGCAACCCCCACTGGGTGGCCATATGGGATGTCCCCATTGGCAAATGACTGGTACAGTTGTGTCATATGCCAGATGTGGGAGTCGTGATAGCTTCCAGGGCTGCCAGCACACACATTTAAGATAATGCCCTGGGCATCGCACACAACCTGGCAGTTGATTGAGGGGAAGCCCTTGCAGTTTATGTAGACCCTACCCCGCTCATTGGGTGGTGCTTTGATGTGTATGAGCGTGCAGTGTATAGTACCCACTACCTCAGGGTATTCTGCTTTTTGGTGGAAGAGATGCATACTGCTGGTCAACGCCTCATGGGTGATGCAGACATGGCATCCAGGAACTGCTGGAGTACCCTAGATGCTGATGCCTGTGAGATCCCCATAATATCCCCAATTGCCCTTTGGAAGGTACCTGTGGCTAGTATTCTTAAGCCTACACATACCTTGGTACCCACTGGGATGAGTTCCCCCTCTGTTGGTTCTGTGAGTTGGGACCGGCACAGCTCAACAATTTGCTGCAGAATGTCCCTGTCCACCCTATAGCGCTCCACTATCTCCAGCTCATGTAGGCCCTGGTAGGTTACCCTGGGGCTGTACACTCTTCTTCTAATCCTCACTGTGGGATGGTCGTCAGCATTCACATCCTCACCACCCTCAGCCTCTTGCAGATATTGCTGTATGAGAGAGACAGCAGCCCCTATCATTTTGTTAGTTTTGTCAGGTAAAATGTCACCATCTGTGTACACCGGTGGTGTAGAGTTTGTGGGAAAAATCAGAGTGAAAGGGGTTTGCATAGTTTATAGTAGTGTGCTGGGCTGCTGCCTGTGTAATTGGCTGATTCTGATACATTTTATCTGCCAGTTATGCTAGTTCTCCTTGATTGCTTTCCTACTGCTGTTTTCCCTTCCCATTGCCTTCCCATTTAAGCCTCGAGGTGCGGCACGCATACCCAGTGCTCACATGTGAACTGAGCTGCTATTTCCTGTTTTTCTTTTTTTTGTTTAAACCTAGCCATGCACACCTGTTTAAGCAGGGAAAACAGTGCTCAACAATGTGAGACACACACCCTTCCTTAGCTCTGCTTAGCTAAGAGCAAACATGGGCCACAGGGCTCCAATACGTTTACACCAAGCATGACTCACCCCCTATTGAAGTCATCCTCTTGTCTTGCCTACATGGTTCCCTATTCCTGCACCTGCACGGTTAGGTGCAGGCTGCCAGTAGCTAGAAATCTGTGATTCAGTATAGGTCCCTTCATTCGCATACCCCAGTGTGCAGGTCCATAGTTACAATTCCCAAGCACACCCTTTCCCCTCGGCAACCAGTGCTCCCTTGTCTTGTTTACATCCTGCTGCCATTGACTATAATGGCAAAATGCAGATTTCTGTTAAAAGGCAGTTTTTCCTTTTTTAATTTTCTTCACCCCTGTGTTTGTGTGCCGCTGTCCTTAGCTTAAATGGCTGCAATTGGCCAAAAAAAAATGAAAGTTTTATTTTTAAAAAATTTAAGTTGCTTTTAATGCCAATGGCCTTATATTTGGCCATTGGCTTGTCTGTTTAGCATAATACATGCTTTTCATGAACTGTCACGCCTCTGTTTTGTCAGATGCAAAAATGTATGTGGCTAATAGCTGAATACATTTTTGCACTGACACTGTTCCTATATGGAATCCATTCAGCTTGCTGGATCGCAAAATCACCTCATTTGCATGATTTTTCACCAGCAAATGAGGTGATTTGCATACTGAATGGAATGGATAACTGCTATTCTTATCATGCCATCTGTCTGTGTGACTACTGTTATTAGTGAAGTGACATTACAGTGGCAACAATATGGCCTCTAGGCCTACTGTGCAGTTCACTTATCTGCACCATCAAAGGTTGCACTGATTAGTATATGTCACGTTAGTCCACCAAAATGACAGAGCTAAGCAAATATATAAATTATGCAAAATGCATAGCTACCCACTCTTCTGGAATCACACTGATTTTGGCTCAAGGTTTTGTTCTGTCTTGCTTGGAATTTCTGCTTTTGAGATAGAATAGTGATTAGTACAGTGTACAGTAACATAAAGACATACTGCACGTAAGGGACTCATCACTGTGAACCAATATGGGTATGGTTGAGTAAGTAGGTATGTATGTTTGTATGAATGTATGTGTGCTGCTGCCTTTGGTTTATGCCCATCTGCCATAATGTTCTAACATATGAATGCCTTTGGTAATCGGTTCATAGATGTGTACTAGGCTAATGACCAATAGGGCCTTTTTATACCTAGCCATGTGTCCCAAATCTCCATGTTTTGGTACACTTGATAAATTTAAGCAGGGGCTTGGGAGATTAAACATTTACAAGCAGGGGCCTGGAAGATGAACCATTTGCAGGTCAGGATACACATTAGAACTGTAAAAATACCTCTGCTGGTACAGCTAGAATGTTTACACCCTGCTCTCTAAGCCTTTGCATAAGGCCCAGTAGGTGGGAATACCTCTGCCTCTGTGTATCTCCGCCATATGCAGAGCTGTGTGGTTGTGTGACTGATAAAGGATTCACTGTCAAGGTACCCTGCACACTTCCTTTAATGGAAGCAGTCATACTGCAGTTTGAGTAAAGGCAATGTTTACATGCTAGGCAGACATTACAGTCACGTGTGTAGGGTTTGGAATTGCTGAAAATGGCAAAAAAATGTGTTTGGAGTGTACTACATGGAAAGGAAGTACTTTGTATGGCTTGGTATGTAAAATGTCATTTGTTCTGCTAGAACTACATTCTTGACAGTCTTAATCCATTGTTTATACACTGTTTTGGCTGGATGAGGCAGAAGAAGGGAGAGTTCTCATACCTGTTGTTAGTGGCCTTTACTCAAAACAATGACCCGAGACTGAAAGCTCAAACGCTGGAGTGTGAGATTTGATTGTTCACTGGCCATCTTTCCACCCACTTGTAGGTTTGGACTTTTATCACTGCCTAAAATGCTCTCCCAATAGAAGCCTGAAGCAGTAGACAGGCAGGCAGGAATACAGAAGCAGATATGCTCTGTGAAGGTCTGAGTAGGGGATAGCAGGTATAGAAGTAAATTTCCTCAAAGCTCCTATCGCAAATGAAAAGTCCAATGTTAAGACACCAATAACATGAAAAATAAAGTAGGATTCTGGCTGTATAGCAGTAATGGCCCAAACTCACTGTAAAACAATTAAAACATTTTTTGGGAGGAGGGGGTTCACCACCCTGCTCTAAAACGTGGAGGTCTGCATCATACACACCTACTAACTATGATATAGTAACACTGAGATCAATGTATCTCAGAATAGGGAGGCAGTCTGAGATACCACAATATTACACTTAGTATTTAACCCACATTTGCTATTACAATCTTGTAATTGTGAGGATCAAAATTATGCTCATCACAACTGAAAAAAATAACCCTTACTATGAGTTTGCACTGTGATGGGCTTTGAAGGATCAATCTCCTAAACTTCAGCCCAAGAGAGAGTGAATACATTTGGGTGCAAGGGTCAGTTTCTTGACTCTGTGAGTGTCAGTGAAGGGGGTAGAAGGCAAAAAAATGTTAAATCTTCTTTTTCGTGATATCTTTTCAAACTGTCTTGTTAGAGAAGCACTACACTGCACTGCTGAATATAGACTGCGTAACTTCTTTAGTGCAGCAGCGATTAATTTATTAATTCATATGCTTGAGTGTTTGCTTATTTATTAATTTATTTACTTTTACCAAAGCTATAATAGTGTTATGAGTATTCATGTTCTTTTTTTTTGGGGGGGGGGCTGATCTTCCTGTGCTGATCAGCGAGCCCTTCCCTTCCTCTTTTCTGGACACTATGTGGACTCAGTCATTCCCCTAAGAAAGGCCCTTCATCTAAATGCTAAGTCTTCCCTCCCTCCCTCCCAGACACTCTGTGGACTCACTCTTTCCCCTAAGTGAGGCCCTTCATCTACATGCTGAGTCTTCCCTCCCTCCTGGACACTCTGTGGACTCACTCTTTCCCCTAAGTGAAGCTCTTCATCTACATGCTGAGACTTCCCGCCCTCCTTCCTGTACAGTCTATGGACTCACTCTTTCCACTAAGTTAGGCCCTTCATCTACATGCCCAGTCTTCCCTGTCTCCCTCCTGGGCACTCTATGGAGTCACTCTTTCCCCTAGGTGAGGCCCTTCATCCATACACTGGGAAGGAAGAGGTTTTACTTAAGCCCTACTTTCCCCTGTGCATGCTCATTTATGTCAAATAATTTGGTACAGCTATTAGTTTTCAAACAGAATGCTTCCCTGCTAGGTTACTTCATCTGTTACTACATTTAAAAGGTGCTATATTAAAATGTTTAATGTGTATGCTAATTAATTATTAGAGTATATAATGGACCTAATTAAAATATGATTTTATTAAAACTCGTGAATAATCCAGCATTTCAATCTAAAGCATGTCATCTGATTAATAATCCAAATTTAGAAACTGGCAAAGTGTTTATTGTGAATCCTGTTTTCACTGGCTGGAATCACACTGTCATGTGATTAATTCTGTATCTAAATGCTAGCTAAGGTATTTATTTATTTATATATTTACTTACTTACTTACATTTGTTTACTGATTTGTGCACTGATCAGTATTGACCAATTTCAGGTTTAGCCCAGGTGACATACAAAACATTTCACAAACAAAGAATACAGAAATATTATTTCTAAGTAATAACAGAGAAGTTCAGACTATTTACATAGAAATAACTGTGTATATACATTTTGGTCAAAAGGCACAGTGCAATGCACAATCAAGCAGCGTGTACTGTACAAAACATTAGTTTCTAAAGTAGTCAATGTTCAGTGAATCTTGAGAGAGGAGAAAAGACTCAGAAAGGAGATAGGTTTGGTGATATGTCCTGTGTTGAAGCAGGAGCATTTCACTTGGATGAAGACATGACTTTAGAGCTGCATTCTAAATATGAATTAAGTGTTGCTTTCCTTAATGTCAATGGCTGAGCTTGCCAAAGAGTAGGTGCCCAAGAGGAGAAAGCAAGTGCAGTTTTTGTAGTTTGGTTCTAGGGGTAATGCGAGTTGGTGTGGCTTGTCAGTAGTGTCGCAAGTTGTATGAGGAGTGTTTTTTTTTTATTTTTGTGAAGTCTATCTGCAAGGGAAGTAAATATATGGAGTTGGAGGAGTTTGTAGAGTTGGCATCCTAAAACTAGGATAGTTATGTGTTTTATGGGAAGCTGTTTGGCTTTTTAGAGTGATATAGTGATGTTCATAGAGAGGCAAGTTTGTAATGAATTGGTAGATATTGTTAGAGATAGTCTGGAGTGTGGCAATGTTTTCTTGGAGGCAGAAGCAAAAATTGGAAGCCCATATTCAAGATATGAAAGGAGAAATCCTTTGCCAGTGGCTGCTTGGGATATAAAAGGGGAGATCATTTCACTTTGTCTAAGTGGAAGCTTGGTGACTGATCAAGCTATCCTAGGTATCTGAAGGCAGAGGTTGTCTTTATTGAATCTTTGTGCAGGTCAAAGACAGAGTCAGGTGCTTGCTGCATTTTCTATGGAGTTCCAAAAAGCATAGTTTTGGTGTTGGTGGGGTTGTGAAGTGGTTTATGATCCACTGGTAAAGTTTATGTAAGTCTGACTAGAGTTGGCACTGAATGTTAGTGTGAGAGTCATCTGACAGTAAATGATCATGTCGTCAGCATAGAGAATAAGTGGGAGATGGGAGAGGTCACAAGGAAGTTTGTTAATGTATATGGCAAAGAGTAGTGGGACAAGAAGGGAGCTTTTGTAATAGGTGCAGATGCTGACTGAAAGTAGTTGTTATGCAACTAAGTGCTATTTTATGCACATGACATCACATTCAGATACATTTAAGGGCACTTACTTTATGCCTTGGCATGTCGCTATGGTATGCTTTCAAACCACATTCCTACTCACAGCTCATTACTTAGCTCACGAACCTTCATTGAAGGAGGAAAACATGACACTTGGTTTCATACCTTGTTATACTCCTGTAACATGCAATAAGCTCCTACAATACAAACTGGTTAAATTACCATACTTATTCAGATTACATATTTGTTTTTCATAACCCACATTTGGGTTCACTGGATATCGGTTTCAATCTTCTCCTTCCCGCACGACATAAAAGGTAACACTCAAATGAGATCATAAAGGCTCTGAAATGGATCACTTTATCCACTAGAAACAAAAAAAAGCTTCTTTACTGTATGTATTCAGACTAAAATTGTGTACATTTCTACATAACAATATAACATAAACATATGCACATTTAGCATTATCAGTATAGTGGCAGATTTCAATTTCAGACTTTGTAATAGTTTCTTGGTAGGGCTGTGCATTTCACTGTAGATAAGCTTCACCCAGGAGAAGACATGTGCTACCTACATTTCTTTGTCTATGCATGGTGATACAAGTAGTAGGGTTATGGAGTGTTGTGGCTTTGGCCACTGTTAATGCTGGGTCTTGGAAGTTCAGCTTCAGGCCAAGGAGATAATCTATGTCCCAGGAGGTGGGCATGGCAGAAATCTAGTACTGAAATATATGAACACCATGAAGAAAAAAGATTGGGATAACAGAATAACAAAGATAGAACCCCAAATGAAATTACAACAACTATTAAGACCACAATACATAAATTCTAACATGGTACATGGTGCTTGTTAGATTGTTGCCTAGCCTAAAGGAATTAAACTAATATACACTTAATATGAAGCAAAGACTGCACAGGAGGAAAAATGTCCAAATAATGGTCACTAAGCTACATAATATTTCTATACATTACTGAACACTCACCACACAAATGCATCTAATTGCCTTTCCTTTTTTAATACATACTAATGCCTACAGGTTTTACACAGAATGCTTGGGGTTAATCTCCTGTAGTGAGTTGTATCCACCATTAATACAGCAGTTTTTCACTGAATGTACATTATAACTAAGATAGAATTAATTTCAGTTTAGTAGAGCACTAAGCCATTGTGATAACACAGTGACTATGGCAGCTGTTACTCCACTATACCATAAAACAGCTGGGTATGTACTGGAAAATGTATGATATAATTAAGGTTTATATTGGATTGAAAATAACTTTGGAAAAGGGCAATAGCTAATGAAAGATACTGTACTATCACTCTAATGCTGTGATATGGCTACTTACTGTTAGGCTTGACAAATCTTAATAAACAAGCAAATTGGTTACACCTAGCACTTTGAAAAATTACTTAAAGTAAAAAATGATGGTCATGTTATATGACAACAGCAGTTAATACAAGCATATAGAACAATTGTTCCATAAACAAAGCATCACATATGCATATTTATGAACAATATAACTGTGGTATATGCACTGTCCTGAAAATAACAGAATTTAGATGGCTGGTCACCAAGAAGCTGTCCCTACACAAGTTTGAGGAAAAATTGCACTAGCATCAGCAGCCTGCAGAAAAAAATGAACGGCATAACATCAAACACCGTTACCTGTAGGAAATCATCACTGGTGCAAGTTCTAATTGTGCACCAGTGTGAGCTCCAACTATGTGCTAGCAGTGATTCACTTTTTGGGGGGGAAGATTTCTCCCTTCTTCAAGTGGGTGCGACTGTGGAGTTGGTATATATAAGTTTGAGGGGTGTGGGGGGGCTTGCAAGAAAGAAAGATGTTTTTTGCCCTTTTGGTTTTCAGGCATTTTTTTATTTTCCATTCTTTTGAAGCATTAACTTTAAAGAAGCCAGAATTTTATAGCAGAACCACCAAGAAGACATAGAAGGCAGCATAGCAATCATGACTACTAACAGAAAGAGTCCCAGGGTGCGATTTCTTGGTTCTTTACATTAGAATACCTTTTCTTTACATTTCTATTATATGCCATACAAAGTAGAAATGTGATTGTCACTCATAAATCATGATGTATGCTTATCTCAAGGACATGATAACATCAGGTATTCCAAGAGCAAGTAAACCAAAATGTCTGCAGGAAATTACCATAGCTAACTGACAGTAGTGCAACTTTGTATCAGTCACGTGGAGGGACAGTTCTACTTAATCTGTCTGCAAAGCAGATGCACTATGCAAAATAACCACATCTGTTACAGGAAAGGGATAACAGGTCAGTGAACTGGTGCTTATTTATAATATCACTGCAAGGAATTAATAATGTGTGTGTGTGTGTGTGTGTGTGTGTGTGTGTGTGTGTGTGTGTGTGTGTGTGTGTGTGTGTCACTGCAAATACACAAAATAGGAAACACTGTGTCATCTGTGGAGTACTGAAGGTTCAGCACTGTAGGCTGACTACTTCCTAGGACAGACTTAAAAATGGTACAGTAATGGATGTTCACAAAGATCCACTGACAAAGTAGCATACTCCCTACAACTCATACGGATCATTATTTATAACAAACATATCTACTTCAGCCACATGGAATACTTTCTTAGTTCATGTGCAAATGCAATATTTCAAGGCTAATCTTAGGGCCATGCTACCATTTTGCTCATTTTTTTTAATAGATCATTCTAAAACTGGAGTACCTGTTAAGGGTTGCCTCTTCCCAGCCTTGTCTGTATTATTAGATCTTTAATTTCTAATCTAGACCATGGGCAGCAATGCAACAGCATAGATTCCCCTCCATGCTTTATTTGTATGTAGCCTATTTTTCTTTTTGGAAGCATCTCACTTAAGTACACTTGTTTTCATCATTACACATGATCTTACTCTTAGCAAACTCTTCTTGCTAATACATAGGAATACGCTAATTATATGTATAGTGCTTATGCCCTGATTTAAAAAAAATACTTCACAAGTAACGACCACTATAAATTTAGTACTGCTAGAATGAACGAGCTAAACCAAAGCTATGTGCTCAGGTTCGCTGAAACTTTAACCATCCATGATTCAGGATTATTCATGACATAGATGCCATACAGTAAACCATTCATAATTCCTGGAGTATGCTAATATACTTATTAAATTAGCTAGTATGAAATATTCTGGTTTAGAACATGCAACAGAAGAACAGGGATATGGCTTGTCAAAAATTCACTATTTACAAAAAACACAAGAGAATGTCTAATATATAAAAGCATGGGGTAAATAAATCACAACTGTTATTGTTCTGATACCTATTTCCAAAAGGTGACAAATGAAAAACAAAAAGAATAAGAAAATGAAAAAAAAAATCTGGTCACATTGCAAAAATATTCAAGATCATATGATTAGGTTACAAAATTGCAGAGATACAGTTACTCTGAGGTACTGTAAATGCAAATGTGACAAGAAATAATTATATATATATATATATATATATATATATATATATATATATATATATATACATACACATACACACATGATTACACAAAAGAAAATATGTTCAATGAAAAATACAAGCAAAGGTCATTAATAAGGTTGCTACACTGTAGTTATAACTCACCGAGGTATAGAAAACTTCTGTATCCCAGTGAAATGGCGACCCTGACAGTGAAAATATTGAATAAGTTCACAACACAATAGCATTCAGTTTTTCATCATGGCCTTCTTTTATTCATGTAAGTATGCATGTCTGTCATTCTGCAGCAGTCCAGCTGAGCAATGTAGACATCATTTGTGTCTGCTAAGTGCCCTAATGAAAGCAGACCAATATGATCTCCTAAATAACCTAATATAAGTCACTTTAGGGAATAAGCCTACTCAATACCAAACATAAGTCATATAGAAACATTATTTCTGCAATAGCATAATAAGCAATATTAAATTTCTATATCAGTGAACATTATAATCTAGATGCAGGACTCCAAAATGTCTTGAATATGAACTAAGAGTCAAATCAAGATACAGTCAAAATATATTTTATTCTGGATCAAAACACATACAAGGAAGGTATTGAATATTTGGCAGAAGATATGCATTTTATTGTGACAGTAAGTTTTCTGCAGTTGGGGTACCCAAACCAGCTTAATGTTTTTTTTTAATTTTTACTTCTTTTCTAGCACCTGAAAAAAAGAAAAAAAAACAAGAACAACTTAAGAAATGTGGCCTACAATGCACTGACAGTGCTGAAATAATATAAAGATGGCAATGCAATGCAGTTTATGCTGTGTAAATACCTACCACATCAAAAAGGCATTATCACCTCTTCAGGTATTTCTAAGTGTAATGGTGTTAATCACAATATATGTACTGGGGTCAACACTTATGAAAACATTAATTAATTTCACTATGTTTATACAGTTCTTTTTGTTGACAACAGTGATGATGAATGTCTCATTCATCATCTGCTATGCATTTGTAGAAGGATAACACCAAACTGCATTTCCCTCAGGTGACTTGATGTCCATGCAGTAATACTACAGGATTAAACCCTATCACATTCCTGTACATGACGAATTGTACCAATGTGTTTAAAATTTCAGTCACTGAGCACGAGGCAGAAGGGCTACTGTAAAATGTAACTTGCATCAGCCAATCTTCAATGCAGCAAATGCTGAGTGCTGTGCTTAAAAGAAAAATAATTCCTACATGCAAATCTGCACAACAGCTATACATACCATTAACAAGGAAATCATATTTTATTTATTAAATTTGTTAACCAGAGTAGTGGCCTGATTGCAAACAGTCATTTCACAAAGTCAAGACAATAAGCACATGCTACAAAATTTAGACAGATATAAACATTTAAAAAATGTCTCTCCTCCTAGCAAGAACTAGAAGAAGCAATTTACTAACATATTTTCTGTCTTGATATTTCTACATTTACTTATTAGCTGTATAAACCCAGTAAGGCAAACTGGAGCAATGTCTGCAGAAGTGACTTGCTCAGAATCACAAAGCAGAACAATGGAACCTAGAGGAATTAAATACAGGACAGCAGTATCAAGTTTGCTAGCAGTTCACAGCCTTATTCCTCTGCACTAAACTCCCATGTGGTTGGAGGTGTGTATGCCTGTGTGTGTGTGTTTTTTTTTTTGGGGGGGGGGGTGAATCCCTTCAAAGTGGAGTTAGAAGTTACAGCTTCTTTTAATCAGAGTTATGTTTGCGGTTCTTGTATTGCAAATGCAAAGATTTATTTATTTATTTATTTATCATCTGTTGACCGGGAAAGTCCGACTAGGTTCCACAGAGCCTGTTTTCAGCGGAGGCCCGGGGAGAAATGCTCCAGATCTTCAAAGTCACCCAAATGAGAGTTGACTAAATGTAAATTCTCTCATTATAGTTCACACACACAAAGACACACACACACACATAAATACACACACACACACACACACACACACACACACACCTAAATCTCTCTCTCTATATATATATATATTATATTTATATATAACTATATATATATATATATATATATGGGATATCCGTTGATGCACCACAAAGTCAACAGCTAGAACATCAACAGCAAAAGGTCGACAACAAAAACGCACACACACGAGTAAAACTCTTGCTGTATGCAACCAACAAACAATAACATTTTTCTGCAGGAGGCAAGCCCCCCTGTACCACCATGTGGGGTATGCACCCCCTCACACCTCCTGCTAATTATTTATATACATACTAACTCCAGGATCCCACAATCCCTGAGGAAAGGGAATATTCCCTACCTCAGGGATTGTTGATCTAGCACAACTGTCAATCTTTTGCATTTGTTGAAGTTTACAGTCAATGTTTTTGCTGTCATAATTGTGGTGTGTGGACTTACTGCAGTAGAACCATATATATATATATATATATATATACATACACCTATATACCTGTATCTTTCTATTTCAATCCATGTGACAAATATAGCTTGTATATATGCATGTAATACATACATACACTAGTTCATTTTCTAATTTGTTAATTTGCAACACTGACATTATCAGAGCCACAGGGAACTACAGCTTATCCCAGCCAAAAAATTGTGTATAAAACAGGAAAACAGCATTGGAAAGAACTTGTTTTATATAGAGTGTGTTTGCGCGTGTGTTTCTACAGGTATATATATATATATATATATATATATATATATATATATATATATATATATATTCAATGTACACACATACAGTATTTAAAGTATATGTCTGTACATTATATGCACATGCACTTATCTACACTCACAGACATACACATGCAGCTTCATATGCATTCCATATCTGTGACTCATTCCACTACTTGTGCTTCTGCAGCCTGCGAGCAAGTGGTGAAGCTATCTAGCATCGTGGCTTAATCAGTTACCCCCCCCCCCCCACACACACACACACACACGCACGCACGCACACACTTTCGGTTGCAGACCTCACCTAACAGTCACACCATGCAGAGACTAATAAACTGTATTTGTCTTTCATTATATAATATTATGAAAGAGAAGACAGTGCTGCACAAAAGGAGTGAGTGAACATAAATGTGAATGGGGTGTGTGTGTGTGTGTGGGGGGGGGGGGGGGCGTCCGCGTAAACCAAATCTTTTTTATTCATCTTCACCTGCTACATTGACAATTAGACAGTTGGGTCATTTCTGAAGAATTTACTTGATTGGCTTTCTTTCAGCAAGAATACTGCAGCTGTTCGAAAGGGAGGGTGTGGGGTACCATCATATTCATTACCATATAAAGGGTAATGGATGCGATGCGCGCAGACACCAAATGAATAATAACTAGCAGCTGTTTCGCGTGTGGATCTGTGTGTGTGTGTGTGTGTGTGTGTCAAAATGAATTAACATTACAGCAGTAAAGTTAAGAAGCAGCACCTCTTTCTTATACTTAAGGCTGAAGAACCATTAAACAACAGACTTTACACAGAATTATCACATAATCCTAACACATTTCACGTAAGCCTACACACACACACATACACACACACACACACACACACACACACACACACACACACACAAACACGCGCGCGCGCACACACACTACAGTCCAGCCACGGCAAGCTTAACAAGCAGAGGGTGTAGCAACCCATCTTACCACTTAAGAAAAAGCATAAGACTTCAAGGAAACGGTGTGCCCTGCTTCCCTCCTCCTAACAAGAAGAGGGTGTTGCAACCCATTTTACCACTTAAGAATAAGCATTACCCTTGAAGGAAACGGTGTGCCCTGCTTCCTCCTCCCCCCGCATAGACGCACACACCTGAACGATGCGGCAAAACGCAGAAATGATGCCAGGGTGCCAGGACCATTCTACTAGGTGACCACTGCAGAAAAAAACTGAACACTTAAGTATAATATTATGCTCGAAACTGAATATTCTGTTATTTTATGAAATGAACACTGCAACACTCAAATTCTTGTTAATGAAAATACACATAAGGCCCTAACACGCCCTCTTTCCCTCTGGATAAAATGATGCCGTGAAGCCCCTCTCTTGGCATTCACCGCGTGCCTTAATTGTATGGACATTTAAATCAAGGTCCGCTGTGAACACGGAGAGAGCCAGGCCTGGATACTTATAGAGGAAAAGCCATTAAAACATCAGCACTTTCATGGATTCCATCCGAACTATTCTCTGAATATGGGGACGTAGGCGAGAAGCATATCGTATACTCTGGTTTTCTTTTCCCCTGGAGGTTCTGTACCACGAAGTCTTCTGCGCAGTAGTTATTTGAGTCCTGCAGCAAACCCCATATAATCCCCAGATTTCACCGTGCTTTCAAAATAATGTCAAAATGCAATACCAAGAAGGATGAATGGAATCTGCAATGACTTTGCAGATCTGTGAAAACGTTCCTCACCTTCGTTCCAAACAATGTAAGATCCCCACCCCACGAAGAACAGTCCTTATGAGCAGTCTACATTACCGGACCACGGGTTTACAGCTTATGACCAAGCTTCTGCAAACCTAGGAGGTGGTGCTGTAATGCGCGGCCATGGCTGGCAAATCTGCAGATAGTAGCATATGGTGCGAACTGCGCCCGGGCTTCCTGAGTGCTGTCAATTCCTGCTCCTGTGATCACAAGTGATGCTAGGAAAGAAAGAAACAGGCAGCGAAACGAAACTAAAAATAAAATAATAATACCAAAAAAAAAAAAAAAAGAAAAACAGAAGGAAGAAAAGGTGTGTGCGTGCGTGTGTATGTTATAGAAAGAGAGAGATGGAGAGAGAGAAAGCTAGGCAGGCCCGTCAGCGTTCTCATCAGCATTGTCAAGTGCTGCATACTCTAAAAATGCAAATGACCCATATAGCTCATGGAAAATGCAGCAGGAGGAAAAATACTTAAGAGTATGAGAAAAAGTGAGACAGTGATAGAGGATGGGGAGGGAGGAATGGAGAGACAGAGAGTGAGAGAGGAAGAGAAATCACTACCCGCCCCCACAACATCTTCTTCATTATCACCACCATCATCATCACCATCTTCATAATCATCTCTTTTATCATCATACCACCAAAATCGCTCTGCCAGGCAACGCACAATGAACATGTACAGCAGAATTTGACTTTTTATGTAACTCTGTGACACTTCACCCATGCCAAGCTGATGCCACAAAACAGCACAATACAACAGCATTTTGTACTTATACACCCCTATCTCTGCAGCCCCTCCCGTCATTCCCTTCATTAGTCACTGAAATCAGCTGACATAAAGCAATATACAACGCAGGAAAACGAAGTAAAACATGGACATCATATAGCATGTGTTAGATTAAAAAATCTAAAACTGCAGTTATTTGTTTCATCTTAAAAGCATCTCTCTGTCTCCATCTCTCTCTCTCTCTCTCTCTCAGACACACGCACACAGACACACACACACAAAAGCCCACCTACATCCATGGAAGCGATATCCGGAGTCTTCTTTACAACATTCCTATTAACAAGCCTTTAAACAACAAAGGCCCAGAGGGAGAAAAAGAGAGACAGAGAACATAATCCAGCAAAATAATGCAAATGTCCATTAAAGTGGAGGGAAATAAACGAAACCTGGTTGAGTGCTAAGAAAATCTGTCTCCTTGAAAATGGATTTCACCTTGAATGTAGGAGCAGAGAAGGCACCCCACTCATCATTGCTTTTTTAAGATCATATCCTCTATTTGCGTTATGACTGATAATTAAAAACAGTGAACAGAGAAAAAATGAATGATATAAACCGGGGAAGCAGCTATTCTGCAGAGAGAAAGCAAAAAAGTGTAGCCTGCATTGGGATGTCATCGATAGCGCGCAACAGCAACCCAGCGAAAGGGAGGGGAAGCTAGAGAGGGTAAGTGGGCGTGCTGCGCTGCATCCCAATTTATCACCAGCCCAGCCCATAATCTATGTCCTTGTCCCCTTTCTCTGATGACGAGCAACTTTTCTTTTTCTCCTTCCCGCAAAGGATTATGCAGGACAGAGATAAATGGGGGGTGGGGTGGGGGTGCATCTCATCACCTGATTTGCGCAATAAAGCGGATTATTTCATTGGTCTACACATACATATGGGACCGTTCACAGTTGTTAGTGGTATATTACCTACTTTCCAAAATATTGCTTTTTATTGTGTCAATTCAGTCATTTTTTTGCGCTTCTGTTGTCACAGAAGGGAAAAATACAACACAGCATACTCAACAACAGCTTTAGATGGATTTGTTAAGGGTAGTGACTTTGGTCTCTCAGAAAGCAAAATCTAAATAATAACCTTGAACAATGGCACTTCCATTTAGATGTGCACTGTTTGCTATCCCATACAGGATAGGCATCTGTGCTTTAAACACATAGAGTTTGTAATTCTTGCAACTTACTGCTGCTGCACGATTTGATTTATTGGAATCACCTACATTTCTTCAACTCTGAGGTGAAACTATATTGGACTTGTGCTATGGGTTCAAATTTAAATGCTACTATCTATGAGCGAATAAAGAAGAAATTTAACCTTGCACAGCTGTATTGAAAGAGTTCTGGAAGATGGCGAGACTACGTTTATTAAACTGGTTCTAACTTCTTTGTTTCAGTACTTTGAATTAGCACAGAAAAAAATGGCTATCTTACAAGACACCAGGAAAATACATATGCAAGCATTCAGGCATAATCAAGTAAAATAGTTTGCTTAACACAAAGCCAAAAGTAATAACGGCCAAAGACCCCATTATCAAGAACACTTTTTATTTATATGCATTTTCAGTTAGAATGCTACTACACTTCCCGGAGGTGGGTTAAAGTGCATTATGTATATATATATATATATATATATATATATATATATATATATATATATATATATATATAAAGTCTTAAAATGCAATTACTGATGTTGTTTAGTACGTTAGCTATAACATCTCTACAAATGACGCAGAAAAGAACATTTTGAGGCTAAATCAGGGACATTTCTGAAAATCAGGACAATCACGATTAAAGAGCTACGTACCCACGATGTTCCCGTTTCATAACCTTCATTTTTCATATTGCAAATTAAAGGAACATACTACTCATTGACGTTTACATGACTTAGCATTTATTTTCACATTGCATTCCAACAGTACCAGTTGCAACGCTGTATTGTACCTCCGACCTCAACATAAAATCTTTGCAAATTTGGTGTAATATTCTCCTTCCCCACCCAAGAAGGCAAATCATATTACTTTTATAAGGCTTGCTTGCACGCACACATCATCTGGAACATTTTCCCGAGCAATAATACCGCGTGCTTATTATTTATTTTATTTTAACATTATTTTACCAGGATAAATCCAACTGGACATAAAGTGCCTGTTTTCAGTGGAGTCCTGGGGAGAAAAGCTCCAAGGAAGTTAACAGAGTACGTACATGGTTTAGATAACAATAAAAAAAACTGGTATACAAGGTAAGAGAAACAAAGAAGTACAAGATCAATTCGGTAAAACAAGAAGATACTCAAACAATAAGATGAGCAACAGCCAATATAGTTTAACTCATTTTCATCGTCATAACGTCTTCTCACATTTGTAAGCATTGCATTGTTCGGAAATAAAAATCTACATACCCTCCCTAACATCATTAAGAAATTAATCTGATAAAAATCGGCCTGACCGGCATTTATTTTAAGCCCATATGGTACGACATATGTGCACATCCCGTTTTAGAGGCAATATCCTTTTCGCAAGGTCAGACTATTGGGTGGGGGGTGGTCGTTACGATGTACCGCGGGATTACGCTTTGCAGGCCTGACTGTGGGTGCATCATTACTTAGAGACAAAAAAATAAATAAACATATTATCCACGACAATGACCTTATGGCAGACGACGTTTTTGAGCACGCAGAAACTCCATTTTAGATGGAAGATTTTTTCCTTTTTGGCTTAACAGACTATTTTGCTGAAAATAAGAACAATGCCAAGTGTCTTACTTAACAATTATTTGGATAATGGTTCACCTCATATTGTACAACCACCTTTACACTTCTACCCATTCCCAAAAGACTGGTATCTGTGCAGCAGTAGATGCATTCCACTACTTTACAGCTGCAGGTTTATTTCATAACGTATGTATTTTCAAATCCCACCCTCTGTCTCTCTCGTTTCATATTTCATTATACTGAATTTAATCTTCAATAAACAAACACAGACAATACAAAGAGCAGGTAATGACTTCAAAATGAACTAATCAGCTGGAGTATATTGGGATTCCCAATTAATGTTCAGAAGCATAGTTCTCAACCTTCCATCTCCAAAATGAGGAACACTCGCTTTCATAATGTGGAACAAATGGTTAAAATGTGGAACACATACTAAAGGCTTACTAACAAATTCAACTAGGAAGGTCATAGGATGGTTAAAATATGCAGGTTTTACTTATAAAGAAGATCATTTAATTAATTAATATGATTAATTGCAATTTACCATGGATTTCACTTAAAATAATTTCTAACTGAATGTGTGACAGACTCTTTCAATGTGGAACTTTGAGTAATTTCGAGGAACATGAACTTTTTAAGACCCCAAATGAGGTACGTTCCTCGTAATGAGGTACACTTGAGAGGTATGTTCAGAAGCCATAATTGTGTGCCTCACTACTGGTAGTTGTTGCTGTGGCCTGCATTATCTGAGTTCAGTGTATATGTATATATATATATATATATATATATATATATATATATATATATATATATATATATATATATATATGCATATATATATATATATATATATATATATATATATATATATATATATATATAAATATATACATATATATATATATATATATATATATATATATATATATATATACACACACACACACACACACACACACACACACACACATATATATATATATATATATATATATATATATATATATATATATATATATATATAAAACTGGTATGTAGTTACTTTCAGTGTTGCTTATCGGCAAACTGCAGAATATCATATAAGACATAATGGCTCATTTACCCCCTTGAGTATAATTAACTCTACAGGCAAAATGTTTGCTGATCAGTCCTCAGTTTGTTACCTCTTTAAAAGGCATTTTTCAAGACAGTTTCATAATTTCAGGGTCTCACAAATGCAAAGATCAATAACTCCTACACCCGTTTTTTCTGGATTTTGTTGTGACACCACCAACTTGCCAAACATTGAAGACTATGTGTTTTACTAGTGGACAGAAACCGATCAAGGGTCTTGAATAGAGTGGTACAATATGATCCTGAAGTACGTGCACTGTTATTTAACAAATAAGCAATCTGCCACTTAACTTCTTTTTTAACATTTATTTTCTATTTTTCCTGTTGCTCTTGGACATCCAGTACAAAGTGTTAAATTATTCCCAGGCTTTTGTTGCTCAACCTTTTCCTTAAAAATGGCACCCAGCAAAATAAATACATTAATAAAAATTACATCCAAGAATTTAAATTTTCATACCAGAAGTATTTTGCTTACCTTTACTGTCTACATTAATTTTGCTAGAGCCTACCAACCAAAGGTGAATATATGATTTAAAAGGTCTGAAATAAGAATGACACTTTTTTAAACTCCTTACACTTCTCTCAATTACACAGTTCTCTAGCCTAGCACACTTGAAAATTTAAGAATAACGGCAGGATAGTTTTATATCCAGTGCCCGGTTAAACTACTGTAATGCAGTTTTCTGTGCATATAGAATAACTAGGGTGGCATAAAATGCTAGGAATTACTTATTAAGCTGTGTTAAAGAACAATGCTGTTGGATCTACTGAAGTGATTTGTAGACAGTAAGTTATCTTGGGAAGAATCATCATTTAAATACATGCCATTCTTTTTCAAAGGTCAGGTGAAGAGAGTCAATTATTGAATTAAACATAATATATTATTAAACATATCTTGGAAGCTAATGAGCTGTATTCCAAAGTCTGTAGCCAACATAATTATTAACTATTACATAATTATTTTAATATTAGCTACATTTTTTCTGCCCTAACTTATCACTGCTTGACCCATTGAACTTATATCACTTTCTAACACTGTGTTACATCTTGGGAAAATGTTTGACATCACTGACAAGGAGTTTAAATTTTATTTTAACTGGATTAATGTTTTGATTTCTGTCTGAGTATATGCTCAATAAAAATGACAGTGTCATAAGGGAGGTGTACCATGTGATGAGGGTTAGTTCGTCAAGTGCAGTCTTTCTGATTCTAACTCTCTGAATTTACTAGTCCCTAAATGTTTTTTACCTTAATTGTGTACACTGCAAGACTGTAGTAGTGCAAACAAGTTGTTTTTTTCATCACATTAGGGTTTTTTGTTTTCTGCACAGTTGTGTGACAATGGAGTTAGTATTATAAATAAGGGGAATGGGGGATGAATACCTCCGTATGGGCAGTTGTGTGTGTATGTGTGTGTGGGGGGTTGCTCCTTTGCAAAAGATGCTTTGCTTATGTTGTGATTTGCAATTTCAACTGGTGGGTCAGATAAGTTTGACTTATCTAGTTTGCTGTCAATGGGTTATGTTTTCCTAGTGGACATATTTTATTTGATGTGCCAACCGTAATCCCCATCAACACCTAAACTCCATACACTTAACCTCTTTTAATTAATATAATTGCCTCTGAGATTACCATTACTTGAGAAAAAGCAAATATTTGTTATATGCCTGACTGGGGTTTGTTAGGCTGGAAGATGTAGACTGACTGCCTAAAAAAGACACCGTAGGGGTACAGAATGTCTTAGCCAAAATTCCAAAGCCCTGATGAGAAGGATGAGGATCATCCCTAGTAAGCCTATCAGAACTGTCTACAGTCTATAATCCCCATCCAAGCTGGCACACATTGGATCCCACTAAAATGATATGAATTACTCAGTCAATTGTTAAAGCCAATTATTTTTTATTTGCATTATAGCATTATTCGCAGTGATGACAAGATACTGCTCAAGAAGAGTTTCTTTGCAGCCTTAGAAACATGCATTGACAGCATAACCATGTTCCCTTTCATATCTGTCAAGGTGGGACATCTGAGGGCATTCACATCCTTGAGAGAAATGACCAGCTTGTTTGAATACTTGGTGTGAAGGAATGAATCTAAGTGTCCTGGTGATATCGCAAATTCTGGCTCATGAGGAAACTTCCCATCACTCTTTGTTCAGCTTAGTGAATGGTGCATCAGTATGTCCGTGTATAATGTCACCCATAACTAGTACATTGTAATGTGTGTTAGCATGCCTAGGCAGCCTAAAGGGCTTACAAATGCAGCACAGGTGACCCATATTCATAGTGACAGCTGGAGGTGTTGTGAGTATAGTGCTTGAGTTGGGAATGTTCTGCTGTATTCTGTCTGTTTCCATCCTGGCTGGACATCCACCTACAGTATTTTACAGTATTGCACAGGAAGCTTAGGAAAACATTTAGGTGATACATTATTACATGTGGTTTAGGAATTACTGTGGTGCTCTAACAACTGCATGACTATAGTGGTTTAACTTGAGTTTAAATGGCTGTTTACACCTCTCACAAGTAAACTTGGTATTTGACAGTAACAAAGGGTTGCCAGTGACAGTAGGATTTCACATTCTTGGGAAGCTATCTTGCATATTTGAGCAGCAGTATTCTGAGTAATTGCAGCATTGCTTTGGATTTAGAGGCAGTCTGAGAAGGCAAACAATACAGCTGAGGCTGTAGGTTGACACAGGGGACTTTTTGACGTCCCATATGAGTGTTATTATCCCTGGATCAGTAGATACTGATGACAGGATGGGTTCACCCTCATGTGTTTTGGTTGATACAGCACTGACTTAGAACCTCTTACATCACATTTGTGTATGTCAGTACTGTACATAGACACTGATGACTGACCACATCAACTGTGGATTATTTATTGTTCTAGATAAATCAGGTATCCAGCAGTAACAGAATAGCAGCAGAGGTTGGTTGGAATTGTATGGTATATCCTGCATTAACATCCTTAACTTGCAAGTTTCAGGGGTATGGGTTTGACACTCGAATATGTTCATTCTGGTGTGTCATTTACAAGGCAGAACACTGCTATGATGACTCCTGTAGAGGCTTGAGTAGGACAACAGTCTGATGTTGGCACCCAAGCATGGGTTGATGATTATGGTGGGAATGGTAATGAGATGTAGATGCCCAAGTCACACTCCAGTCATGCAGCGGCATTGTTAGTTTCCATCCTGGATGGGCATCCACCCACACAGTACAGGCTAAAGGTGAGGCCTTGTCCATAAAGTAAGTTAAAGTTACACAGTCTGAGCATTCATCATTCCTTTTGGAGAGGATTCCACTGTGGCTCCATCCACCAAAGATGCTCACCCTGTGGCTGCCGCAGCAGCAGCAGATGAAGGCAGTGCATCTGATATCGGTATAACCACCATTCTGCAAGCCTCACAAAGGTTCACAATGCCATCACATGGGATTGTTGGACCCTGATATGTGGAAAACACTCAGGATCTGTCAGCAGATGTGCCACAATATTATCAAGCACTGCAGTCCTGCCTGGTATGGACTATCTCCACTATCAATGGAGCACTTGGAACTACTAATATGAGAGAAGAAACAGGTGAAGGGGAAATGTTCCAGGCAGTTTAAAAACACATTCTTGATTTATTTGCTGATAATTTACTTCTTCTACTTACAGAGTCCAGCAGCAATTATTTGTGACACCACCCAATGTTGAAATCATGTTATCAGGGTGCAGTTAACTCCTCTAATGCAACTGTACTGCCAGCTGAGTACAGACAGCCATCAGTGATTCTCTTCAAGTCTCCCTTTCTCTTGAGCACAGAACAAAATATCTTACTTAGGTGTTCAGTTATCATTATGTCTGTAGTAAACTAGACACTTCAGTTTTGAACATATCGCATACAAAAGTACAACCATGTTGCAAAAGTAGTCAAACCACAATGATACATTTAAAAGCATCTTGTTATAAGAAAATGATAACAGTAAATTATACATTACTCATGGTATTTATTTAGAGGTTCCTCAACAGTGGACGTAAAGGTGGAATAAATAGCCAATGAATTTTCTGTGGCACCTCTCAAGCCTAGATTAAAATTAGTTAACCACTGTAAAGTTTATTCTCAATGAAAATTATCCTTTGTCACTGTATTTTATATTTTCCATAATCCAGATATTCACTGTTAGGCCTTATTATATTGATTGGACCTACATAACAAAATAGTCTGAAAGAATCCCCATGCCACTTTCATAGCATCAATCTTATGGAAGCGGCAATCATTTTTGAAGACAACTCTCCCAGTAGCATAACTGGACACTTAACATTATAGTGTCAGTTTTACACACAGGTCTGAGAAAAAGACAACCATCCTTAAAATGTTCAAATTTATCACTTACTGATCCCCCATGTCAAGTACTAGAATTTTATTTATTTATTTTGTCTCTATTGTAGCCTCTGTGACTTTGTTTCAAGTAATATAGTGCCTTGGCAGTTACTACACTTACATCTGGCGTTAGGAAAATGAGAAGGTAGTGCATTCATTCCTTCTACCAGGTGCTTGTATTCATGGTCCTGATATGACAAAGAAGAGCAGCAAAAGGGTTCATGAGTCTAATGAAATGCTTTCCACTGGATGTATTGTTTAGCCAAGGTGTGATGATAGGAGGTACTGCCAGCCATGTCAGGAGAAATAGGGCACTGGATTTGTAATATATAACAGCAGAGCTAGCTGGAATTTGGTAAAAAAGTATATGTCATTTGTATATCAGACTGATTTGTACAGATGCTTGTGCTGAAAATGTATTTGTGAGGTTTTCTTGTGTTAAAATGTATCAACAGTGTGCCCCGCTAGAAGGAAAATAGATGTACATGCATTATTGTAAATGTTCAAATGTTTATATTGTAACAGCATATAATGAAAGTGAAGATGTTAATCTTAATCCACCCGACTTTGCAAAATATTCTTAAAATTAAATTACTTTACAGGTTAAGGAATAAATATTATCCCACAGTTTTGAATGGAGCCATAGATGCAATGTCTGTGCTAGAGTATAGTTTATAGCTCCTGTAGAAAGAGTGACATAGTTTTATGGTTTTATGACTTCCAGCAGCTGCACCACATCTGAGCAAAGCTCTGTCTGTGTGTATTGCAACACATAGTGGTAGCTTCTAGTGATGGGGGATAGTGCAGGAAACAGAGTCAGATGACCAGATGTATGTGATGTCATTCTGTACAGAAATAATGTTTTAATATTGGAGGAGACTGAAGTCTCAGGAGCATTCTGTATTCTGTCTTGGATCTGATAACAAGACCACTCATCCATCTTGCCTTGCTTTATTCAGTAAATAGGAACAGTAATTCTTTTAGTCAATCAGGAATATATAGCAAAACTAGTTAAATACTGTTTTTCTATAACTGTGTGAAACTTTCCATCAGTGTTATTTTTAATATTCCCTGTGTCTGAACTCTGGTGTTTACTGTAAATAGATATTTAGTATTTTCATGTTCTTTTATTATTTATTAATAAATATATTTAAACTTTTCATTATGGCTGGTCTTTTTACAAAGTATTTACGTTTTGAGAGTATTCGCCTATATTTATTTAGTGATAACTCTGGTCACTCCTGATGGACAACTGCTTGGTCAGCATTATCATTTGTATTAATGTTAACTTCACTCAGTATAACTGGATACCCTTTTTAACTCTGGCCACTCCTGAATGCCTTACTGCTTGGTCAACATTACCATTTATATTAATGTTAACTTCACTCAGTATAATTGGGTACCATTTTAAGAGCCTTATAGTAACTGACTGGTGGCAGTGAATCTACCTTATAGTCTGTGCAAATTTGGCAGAGCTGGTAATCTGTGCCAGCCTTTCCTAGTGTGTGTGTGTATGTGAAAATTAAATCTCAAAGAGAGTGTGTGTCAGCTACTTGGGGCAGGGACAAGAAGCACTGGTTTCACAAAGAGGGTCCTGGAGGATTTGGCTTGGACACTTGGCTGAGGACCTAACCCTACAGCTGTACCAGTGGGGAGTCTTATTGGAGACCTGGAGGAAGACTGAGTGTGTTTCCTGTGTGCTCTTAAGGGAAACTGTGCTTGATCCAGAGAGGTCTGCATCTAGAAATACTGAGTGTATGCATTTGTATTCCAAGTGAATGTCCCTCTCCAGTGTCAGTGGTGAGGATTCTGGCTCCTTGATTACTGACCCAGTGTGGGGACGTCACACAAGGTTCTAGCTGTCTGAGCTGGATATACTTAAGGTGGATCTTACACATCCCATGGCACTCACTGAATGAAGAGTATAGTCATTTTATTTATGCCAAAACAAAATAACATAAAATACATTCAAGGCAAAATTCTTGAATCCATTCGAAGCAAAACAGAATCTTATCAGTGTAATTCCAGAACCAACGCGTACTTTCCCATTCACTTGCTTCCTTTCTCCCTCATTACTTGAACCAATCTTTTTCTTTTTCTCTTCTGATTTTCCAAGTCCCTCATCCAGCTTGTACAAGTAAAACAAACATCTGTGACACCATAAATGCCATGTTATAATGTTATAGTTTAAGCCAAATATATTCTGGTACTTTAGGTAACTCTAATTCCAATTCAAATTAATGTAACAAAAAAAATCAAGTACAACAAAGAAAAATCAACTTACATCTAACTGAAAATATTTTTAAATATATGGATTGTAAATTTGAATTAACTTAGTAAAAATTAAAAATAAAATATAAGCAATAAGAAACATAGCCAAACTTGGTTAAAACTAAACTGCGTTAACTATATTTAAATGAATAAAAATGAAGTAAGTATACCTAAACTATTAGTTGGACTAATCAAACTGTAATAGCACATTCAAAAATGAAGACATAAACTATTCAAAGTATAACATTTAACAAGAAAGAAATAACTATGTAGTACTATTAATACATGAATTTACAATATGAACATTTTTCACAAGGAAATATAACAATCCAGCTGAACAATGTGATGCTTCTGGCCCCAGATATATGAAACTGCTGATATTAATTTGTAAAGGAAACATTTGTGAAGTCCTAAGCTTAACAAAAACAAAGGATGACAATAAAATGAAATCCATAATAACATTGTTTAAACTCAAAAATTATCGATCAGACCACAGTAACACAAACTTTCCACTACTCCTTGAAACAGAGAACAGCATTTATGTGCTGCACATTGTGTAAAATCATAATACTGCAGACTGCAGCCATTGGTGATCGATCCCAGAATTCAACTCCTGATCACAGATCACTACACAGATGAGCAATTTAACCTAATGCAACAGTAATTACATTTAGTTTAATAAAAGTTAAAATTCTTTCCATTTTTGGTGCATTTGCTTTCACTCATGTTCTTATAAGTTCTGTACTATCGACAAAGATGTCTAGCAATTTTTTATCAGCAAAAACATAACTATACACAGAGGAAGCTGAATTTATCACAATTTAGAAAAATATATATTTTTTTTCTTTCTTATTTAATTTCAGTGTAAATAAAAAATGCATTATTTGATTTCATCTGTTGGAAATCACCCTCAAATTTAAAACGTCATTTCAAATCAACATACTGCAGAGATTCAAACTTTCATGAACACTTCAAAGGAGGTAGAGATAGCTTTACACATCATAATATATGGAAAAAATTCAGTTTTGTCCTGTATCACCAACTTCAAAATGCAGATACTGTCCTTGCCCCTCAAAAGAAAGCATTTAGAAAGTAGCTCCTGGAAAATAGACTTTGTGCAGAAATGACAAGGTACAGCAGATGTTTAGATATGAACGATGCCCACCAGTACATCCGTCTTAGAAATAAAATCAGTCTCATAAAAAGATGAAATATGCAAGCTATGTAGAACAAAGGCATTACCCTTCACATTCAGTTCATTGTCTTAATCATCTGTGCTGTTTGTCTCTATGATTAAATTTATGGCAGAGAAATATCTGGGTGTTATGAAAAGAGCTCCGCACTTTAAAATCTTTATTTATAGCTACTTGTTTTGTTTTCTGGAGCTTTTCTCTGAAAACTTTATTTGCATCTGAAAACTTAGTGACATATTACTATGCTAAATGCTTTGCTGAACAGATTGGTATGCTGCAGTACTTGGCGGAAGAGTACCTGCATTTGAAATGTCGCTAGACTTTTTATTTCATATTTATTCCCATTCTAAGTAAATCCATCAAATTTGGCTTCAAAGACTATTTTGTTTTATTTGGAACTTCACAACATATGAACAATAGTAGGCAGGCACCCATAGGAACCAAACAGTATCTAGCAATATAGACCTTTAAACAGATGTACTTAAACATCTGTGCCTTGCTTTTCAAACACTTAATGCTGCTCACCTCCCAAATTGAGCAGGGTTGCACATGCTAATAATGGGGTAAATGTATGTCTAGGTAACAAAACTAGCCTTAAAGGTCATCAAAGTAGTACTTTTTTGTCATGTAGTAGTAACTTTTCCATAGGACGGGAATATGTTGAGATAAGAACCTATCTTTTTAGCTAGTCTTATATATTGGTTGGTGTAGATTTATGACCCTAGTGTGGATGTCTGTAGAGATACTGGTTTTGTAAAGAAATAGGAGGTCAAATAGGACTGGGTCTTTCACAGCTTGACAAATGAGACAGGGTCACCTCAGAACATCGAATAGGCTAGTGAGTATACAGACAGTCATCATAATCTTTTGGGATATTTGAAAAATTTAAAACATTTCATTCTCTTGGTTAGGTAACTTTGGGGTCTTTCCAGTTAAGCAATATGCTTGGATTCATACATAATAAAGCGGTATTATGCTCAACGATGGGTCTAATTCAGAAAGAGTACAATGACAGGATGACTTCTTTGGATCTTAAAGATATTCCCTTGAAAGTTAATTTGGCCAGAAGCAGTATTTCCTAATCATGGTGGAAGCATGATGACTGAATGAGTCCACATAAGTACCCAGGTATGTTATGATCTCATCTTTCTGAAGAGGAGTGCTTTTTATAATATGTGAGGTGAGATCCACTTTCTTTGAATGTTGCTGTGCTGATTTTTCTTGTACTTACCTTGAGACTGTTTCAGTATATGAGGTCTATGCATATTAAAGTCTTTGCTGGAGCTGTTTAGTATCAGTGATGAGATGATAGCAATACCCAACCTCAGGCATCAGCAAACATGTTCAACCACACTTCTGAGATATTGAATTGGATCTATGGTAAATGAGGGGGCCGAGCACTGAACACTGTGATATTGGGTGGTACCACTAAGCCTGACAGAGAAGTTGACTGCTTTGTGGTCAGATTTAACTATGGGTGAGGAGATGTGGTTGGGATACAATCTGGTACTAGGTTGGTAAAGACCCCGGGTTAAGCATATTAGAGCCTCTAGTAGATAGTTTTAAAATTTGCTCTAGGACATTGATATTAATTATGCCTAGGACATCCTGAATGTATCCCTTTTTAAAGGTGTATGTATGACAACTAATGTTTGGGTAATTGAAGTATCCTAGCAAGAAGGCATTTGGTTTGATATTTAACCCCTATATGGTGTTAAGGTAATTTTGATGATCTCTTGGAAACACTGATGGGGAACTGTAGCTAGCAATGATGTGATAGTTGGATTTCACAGTGATTTGAATTTTTAGGGGCAACAAGTTAGTGTCATGGGCAATTTTACATAAGGTGATAGTTTTCTGGATAAATATAGATACCCCCCATAGTTGCTGAAGGACCTGAAGGTGGACATAGGTGCTAAACCCTGGTATAGGGGGAGTGCTGTCACTGCACTGAAACCATGTCTCAGTAACTGCACAAATATGAAAGTGTTTGAGTTACAGAAGGGCCTCAAGAAAATACATTGTTCTCTTTATACTCTTAGCATTCTGTAGTGCCACCATGATGTTACCCAAATTTGAGTTTGCTTCAGTAGGAATGCCTAGTATAGCAACTGTGCTTAAAAAGCACTGCGGGGTCATCTGTTTTATATTGGCATTGACTGTTCTGTGGATGAAAAGTGGATGGATACTTAACTTATGGATAAGCCGCTACCTTTATAAATTAAATGATAAGCCTCTACCTTCATAAATTGCAGAGTCCTGGGTTTGTTTAAAATCTATTATCCATGTTTTGCACTTGTATGAATTGCTCTGTTATGCGAATAATCTACAGATAATTATGAACTCCATGGTTTTGTGCTAGTGTATACCGTGTTAATGAAGAAGCCAGCAAGTTATATTTCTAGGTTTAAAATTCATCTCTCCACACCTATTCTTGCCAAATGAGAAATACAAGGCAAAAATGTTTAATTTTCAACAGCTATAACCTAGACTTGTTAAGACAGTTCCTCTTTGAATGACCAACATGTGACTGCTTGAAAACAGCTTGTTTATAAAGGATCAAGAACACAAGACATATACCAATATTTGCACACACTGAAATAAGCATATATATATATATATATATATATATATATATATATATATATATATATATATATGTGTGTGTGTGTGTGTGTGTATCTATCTATATCTATATATATATATATATATATATATATATATATATATATATATATATATATAGATAGATTCACTTTATAATCTCAAAATACTAAAATACCGAATTTTAGTATCTCGAGACTATAAAGCCGAAAGCCCAAAACACTGACACCCACAACCATGAAATTCAAAATTGTGATCATTCACATACACACACCACCACACAAACAAGCACACATACACCTACCTAATGACACTACAACAAACAAAACAACACATACAAACACAACATAACAAACACACCTACCCTACCTATAAGCAGGGGGGCAAGCCCCTCTGCACCCCGCCATGTGGGGGGCAGCACCCTCCACACCCCCGCTACTTATATATACTTACTCCGAGGTCGCACTAGACACACAAACACATAAAGCCCACACCTACACACACTCTCACACACACTAAAATCCCTACCCAATACCCTTACAAGGACGCCACTTACCTGAATCCCCAGCTAAATCCATAAACCGCACTGCATGTCACAAACGCGACAACACAATGGCGGATTCAACATTTCTGCATTTGATATTATGCAGTTTCCTGTAACTGCGCTTTCGACTTTATAGTCTCAAAATACTAAAATTCGATATTTTAATATTTCGAGATTATAAAGTGAAACTATATATATATATATATATATATATATATATATATATATATATATATATATATATATATACTAATTCCACTGCCACACAGCAGGGGGTGATGGAGAAACTTTCTGATTTGTGCAGACTGGTTTCACACAGAGGTCCTGTAGTGCCTACAGCCTAGTGATCTAGTGATATGTTCTTTGAGCAATGTTAAATTTGTCAGGTTGAGTTCAAGCAGTGAAAATTCTAACAGCTGGTCATCAATGATTTATTTAATTATTAGTTTACCAGGAAAGTCCAACTTGGAATGAAGCCAATTTTCAACAGAGGCTCAGGGAGAAACAGTCCAGATGCATTTCTTTGTAACATGGGAGAAACCAGGGCACCCAGAGGAAACCCACATGGAGGGCATACAGACTCCACACAGAAGGCACCCCAGCCGAGAATCAAACTGGAGATCCTCTTGCTAGGAGGTGACAATGCAACCCCTGCACCACTGTGCCATCCACAAACTGAAAGCACAAGAGGTTCCACTGAGATTTGAAATCAGATCACTGGAGTCCAGAGTGCAAACCATTACACCATGGAACCAGAACTCAGTAAACCATGCTTAAGCACCTTCTATCAGGTTTCTGCATTCATCAGAATCAGGTAATTGTCTTCTCAACCACGGGTAGGTACAACTACCATATCCGATATAGGCTGTAATGAATATCTGTGTGACTTCTGTTCATCCTAAGGAGTTGATGCATTTGGAAAGGTCATGTGTGAACCCTTCCAAAATACTGTCTTTGTCTTAAACTTGTAAGCTTAAAAATGGAAGCACCTTACACAACTTTACATAAATTAATTGGTCAGATATTTTTCCTTGGTTCTGACATTTGCACTGTAGCTCTGTACTTTATTATTCTCATACATTCATGCTAAGACATTCAGGGCTGTTCACGATGAGACTCACATGATTTATTAAAGTCAGATCAAGCCCACCAAATACATTATGGTTCATTACGGCAGAGTTATGGACTTGCAATTTCTTTGAATCATTGCTGAATTTTCCTCTAGATGTGACAACATCAGAATTATTTATAATTAATTAGGGAGTGCATGGGATTTTTTGTAATGTGTATTTTGTATTTTAGCCATTCTGAGTGTCTGGTCACATCCAAATGATATTTACTGAAAAACTGTCCAAAGAATTGAACAGCACCTGCTTGCAACACTCTTGCATAGCTGTTTAATCATCCCTTTATGAAAATATTCCACAGAACTTCTATACTCCATATAAATATGGCTGTGCACATTTCTTGGTGTTAATTTCATATTGCCTGTCAGGTTGAACCATAAGATGTTCTCAGAAAGGTCACCCATCCTAAGCAGTTGAACCTCCCCTCTCAACAGGATCACCTGTTGTTGCTGAGTGGTACCCATGAAGAATGCAGCTGAATGACTATTGCAGCCACTAGCTGTGTGAAATGTTTACCACACAGCCCTCATCCAAAAGAAAACTACATCAAAGATGTAAAAAGTAAGTGCGCACATAAATACATTTCATTTACTGTCATTCAAAACAGAAAGCTCTGCCTTCAGCCTTTTAACTCCACTGATGCTCACTAAGCTCCCTAAAGACACCACAGAAAGTAAATTTTACTTACGGTCCAACCTACTCTACATTTTCAGATGGTCATTGTTAACAATAATTTCTGGGTACCCCTTCTTGTGCATTTGAGCACTTATTCCCCTAATAGTCTATTAGAGGCAATCCAATGCATCCCCTGTTCTGTTGCTTGGTATTTTAATCTGAAACAATATTACTAGCCTGTAAGTCCTTCCTTACTGTCTTACTCTGATTATTCCATTTCCATTGACTTTTGGTGTCATTCAAATGATCTGGGATGAGTGCAGAATGGGCTGATACAACTATTTTAAATAACGGAATCCTTCTTTGTAGGCCTACTCATAAGTGTTTCTTCCTCTACACTAATCCATCTACATATCTTACTGCAAATACATTTTTTAAGTACACCATTTCGCATAACAAATACCTATAATAGTAGTGTACTCAAGTGCATTTCTGGAGACCCCCTCGATTGACCTGGGCATACATATCCAGGTATATATCTCGTTCCTCTGACATCTGATGCTAAAACTTGCAGTGATATTTTTCTCTCACTCATAGTCCTACAGAAGTTTCTTACTACTCAGTATCCCTTCACTAATATTTTCACCTATATTTTATGCACATCAGTACTTTATCCTTAATGTTTTTCCTCATATGACAATGCTATACCTGGTAGAACTCACTATAGAACATTCAGCCTGTGAAACTCAGGCCACACATATCACAAAACTGACAGGCATAACACTCTGAACCTTTGTAAGCCATTCATCTGGAATTTTTACTTTAAATTTATCTATTTATTGACTAGATAGATAAGCTGATCCTTTATGTACTCATTTACTGCACAATCCAGGCCACAAGGTAGGGGTAAGGGTTAATGTAAATTATAGCGGTAGATGGAGAATGGAATAATGCACCAGTTAAGAAGATAAAGAACAAAGAACTGTAAACAATTATGTTCAGAATTTGAACAGATACTAAAAATGGAACTTCTTAATGACAGCAATGTTAAATTTATTACCCCATATTTAACAATACAACTATCTTTTCAATGTCATTAATCTGAGTATTAGAATTTTTCACATAGAGGACAGAATTTTTATCAACATCAGAAAAAGGAAAAAAAATCACATTTGCTTCATTCACTGACCAAACTTCTTTCAATATGTAATTACTTTCAGAATTATTGCTTAAGGAGATTTATAACAATGCTATATAAAATCATATAGAAAAATGCATAAAACTACAAAAGGCATTAGCTTGTATTTCAACTGACAACTGCAGGGTTACACCAGTTTTCAATATTTTTACTTGTGTATTTCTTTCAGCTATGCCTATCTTTTCTGACAGCCGCATGAATCAGTCCTTTTCAAATCCAGGTTAAATTGTTTTCTAAGTATGGAAATGACATCTTATACTCAGTGCAATAAAACATTCGACACTAGCAAATAATAACTCTACCAATCTACATAATGACCTGTTTTGCAAACACTCCTTTTATGAAATTAATCTATATTTATTCTTCAGAAGTATACTTTATAGTAATGACAAACAATATTAAACCATCAAGGAAGAAAATGCAAACATTATATTGTTTTTATTGAGGAAATGTTACATTTTTCTAAAATCTTGTGCTAGTAAATTCTACAAATGATAGAAAGCCCTAGATGGACAGCTTGCATACTTAACCCTTGCTAAGTATCTCTCCAGGAACTAGGAGATTACTTGGGATAAGCAGATTACAGTGGATAGGCTAAACTCTTCAAATACATGGGCTGGCACAGCATTTAATAATTTCCTATTGCAGTGTTGCCCTGTTTGAACTATAACATGGAGACAGGCAGAGCTCCTGCAGAAATTGGACAAAAAGCAGATGCCCTGATAATTAAGTCACCTCTGCTTGAAGCTATCAAATATTTTTATGGTGCCATATTTGTGCAATTTAGATTATAAACTGTCCTGAAAAGAAATAATGTGGCATGCTGGAAAGTGAAAACTACCTTGCAGAATGCTATTACTCTGTTCTTAAAAGTGAAAATACAGGCTCCAGTGATTAGAAATTGGAATTCTGGATATATTTCCTTTATCTGATGCTATATGCAGTTTGCACAGGGATAATCAGAGTAACAATTTTGTGATTTAAATATAGTATCAACCATTGTTAATTGTAGAAATAGAGAAATGAATTGGCCTTTGAGGAAGTGAGTTAATTGGTTAATGACTTGGCCACATTTATCTCCAACTCGATCATATTATTCAAGTCTTAACTCTATGAACTGCCTCATTTAAGGGCTTCTTTTGTTTTTCTTTTTTATTTTATTTTATTTTAATTTCTATTTTAATTTCTTTTTAAAAAAATATTATTTTTATTTCTTTTTTAAAGTGAGTTTCAGAAAAAAAGGTTTTTATTTACATTTTAGTACTCAGAAGAGAGAGATTGCTGTATAAATGGATTAGTATTTTCAATGAGGATTAGGTAGCTTAATACTTTCGGTAAGGCATTTCATATATAGATAACGCTGATAGATTTTCCACTCTCATACAAAGTAGAAATAGAAAATACTGTGGAGATTTCGAATCAGTGCTCAAGATATAGTGGCTGTGTATTGAAGTGTGTACAGCTTCATTTACTGCACATTCAGAAATGGATACTTGCTAGATGAAATGCACTATGATCAGATCTCCTAGCCCCCCCTCCCCTTGAAACAAGGCCTTTACAACTAAGTATTTTATGTAATTAACAAAAGTAGTTTAACTAAACAGTGAGTGCTCCTAATTTATCTGGACCTTACACAATTGGAATTTGTTGCACAAAGCAGATGCTTTAATATATTTTACCTGATCAGCATCAGTAGAGACACACACAATGCCTTAAATATTCTTATATATGGAAAGCTAAATATACATGCTTGAGTGACAGTAGTGACTAATGATGGGAAGAGATCAATAATACAATGCACGCTCATTATTATTCAAAAACCAGCATGCTGATTGGACAGCCCAATCAGTGTGTCAATTGTAAATCAAGCATATACCAATAAAAAGAAGTCTGCTTATTATGCATCTGGTCTTTTTAATGGAATATACACTGTAATGCATCCTTATAACTGCACCATGGAGCAGACTATTAATTTATGATTTTTTTTGTAAAAGCAGTTTGAATTCTCAGCTTAGCGACATGGAAAAAATATACTAAAGTGTTTTTTCCTGTAGAAAAAGAAGCATGCAAGTTTATCTTTCAGTGATAAACTTACTAATAGTCTGTTCCACAAAGCAGGTTACAACAGTGCATTTAAAAACAACTCACAACTTTCCATGTCAGGAACTGTACAATCATTTCAAGTTCCAAAAGAACCAGAGAAAACAACATCCTGTGTAGCCATTCAAGTATACATGCAGAGCATTGACAGTACATCTGTGTGCCTCATACTACCAGAAGCCAACAGAAGAGCAATAAAGACTTTAAGTACAATGACATTGTTTAGAAAAGGTAAGATTTTTTTCTGAAATAATGTCATTGTATAATAGCAATAATCCATTCATGTATGTGGGTAACACAGGATTTACCCACTGTTGGAGTAGTTTGGTCACAAGGGACTACCCACGGTTGGCTTGGTTTAATCACATAGTCCATGTGATCAAACCATGGCAGCTGTGGTTAAATCCTGTGTTATCCACACATAGATATGGATTATTGCTTAAATATAAATTCAAGATCCTAACCCTCATGTGGAAAAATGGGAAAAAGGGGGTGTGGCTGGATAGATGAATGCATGGATGACTGGATAGAGAAAAAAAAAACAACAAAAAGTGGGCTGCCTAGGAACTCCTCTCGAGTGTAAAATAAACATGGAAGAAAAGTCACATAATAAAACCTACGTGCCCCACTGCTAGTGTGTGTGTGTGTGTGTGTGTGTGTGTGTGTGTGTGTGTCTGTGTGTGTGCACATGCACACACATGGTTGCAGGTATTTTAAATATATAAGCAAGTATGATTTCATCTATAAAAATGTACAGTCCAACTGTTCCATTAATGCTAAGCATCTGAAGCAATAGAACACTATATTTGTATTAATATGGTCCAGCCTTGGGATTCATAAATATGTTGTGATTTGCACAAGGGCCTGTTATGTTGTGCCACCCTCACACAGATTGTTTGATTCATAAACACATATTTTACACCATGTAAATCCACAGACCATAGTGCAAAACGTACCACTATAATCATTAGTCCTAAGCAGAATCCTCCTGATCTGTGTTGACATCCTAATTCACTGTTTGTTCTTTAAAGCCTAACCTCTGGCTTTGTTCATTTAGCTGAGGATTTTGTTACTCTGTCTTTTCTAATTATTTTTCCTGCCCTCTCTATTTTCCTTATCCCTGTGTTCCTCTTTTTATCATTTCTTAGCACCTCTTCCTCTCTCTACCTTCATTAAACTTCTTACGCTGTGTCTGTTATGCAATGTGTGCAGCATCGCATGTTATATGAGAAGCACACATCTGCTTTTAAACATTAGCTTATCTGCAGTCTTCTTCAGTTTATTTCTTTAGGACATATGTGTACTCTAATGGCTAATGCCCTTTTCTGTATGTCTATAATTTGTATTGGGTTCTGCATGCTTATAATAACAATTAGAAAAACACCAGCAGTCCAGTGCAATACTTTGCAAAAAAAAAAAAAAAAATAAATGTTAACAATCTAAATGAGGCACAGCAAGGTGTTTCCTTGACAGTTTCTTGAAACATGTATTAATACAACCAGTTAGTGCTTTTGATTAATCAACTAGAACTTCATCAGATTGGTAATCGCAGCATTAAATAGTTCTTAAATAATGTTTATTCATCGCATAAGCAATTGAAATGCATAAATAAACATTCAGCTAATATATATATATATATATATATATATATATATATATATATATATATATATATAGATATATATATATATATATATATATATATATATATATATATATATATATATATACATATGTATATATATATATAAAGTCATAAATCATGACAAATGCATAAACATTGAATAATATATTGAATGAAAAACTCATGTTAAAAGTTGTCAGCATACAAAAAAATTGTGTCTATTAAAAAAAACCTCAGTGTTAAACAGGTTTGTTTTTTAAAGTGATCTTAAAATTAATTGCTTCATTGTTTCCTGGTGGTTTTACATGCTTTGAATGACACCTGACAAAAGTGTTCATAATTTTTCATAAAGAGACTGACCTCTCTACATTGTATATCTAATGTAACTTGTTCTAAGGCACAAAAAAGTAACTGTTTAAAAATGGCAGAAGAATATGCCTGATGATAATGGGCATTAGCCACATCCGTACTCTTTATTGTTTAAAAATGTGATTTCATAATTTCCTCATTGAATTACCTACACAGAAGGCCATACAGACCAGATGTTCAGCAATATAAAACTACTTGTCTAGAACTATAAGTAAATATCCCTTTGGACCACACATTTTACCCTGGGTAAGACTGAAAAACAGTAGGGAACTACAAAGAAGCTTGCATTCTCAGAGAAGCCAAAACTGTAGATTTCCCCACTTCTTACTTCTGGTAGAGTTGGCTACTATAACATCAGGATTTTATTCAGATATATATTTTTAAATCAGTTTTGTTGAATTTTCTGACTAGCAAACACAATTCTGTAATTATTTTTAATATTAAGTTCAATACATACAGCATCACAGCTACAGGTAAGAACAATTCTTGTTTTGTGTATGTCTCCCCATGGCTGTCGATCATCAACAACGTCCAATCAGATTTGAGTCCCTTCATTGTTCTATACTGAACATCCCAAGCATAAGGGTCACAGTTGTCCAGAGATGCCATCATATAAGCAGCCATAGGGGCAGTTTGATCCCTCACCAGACTTCCAGAAATTAGGAAGCCTTTCTCTGCACACATTATTTTACCTTTCCTCTGATGACTCATTAGACCCATTATAGAGTACAACACCCATTTTGGAATGTACCTCACAAGGCATCTGTAGCAGCTGGAAAGGCCACAGAAGTACCTCACAAAGAAAATTACTGGCCTCAAACAGATGCCCTACACTGATTGTCTCAATAAACTCCAGCTTTACTCTATAGCATATCGCGCACTCTGAGGTGATCTCTGCTTAACATATAAAGCTATGTCAAACCCAGAGCTGTTGGACATGCTACACCTAAAGAAATCCCAATCCCTCCGAGCTACACACTCTAGGGACCTAAACCTTGTCACCACAATAAACAGGACTTGCTGGAGGGATAGGTTCCTATCCCAGAGACTTCCCATACTCTGGAACAAGCTACCCAGCTATGTCAAGCAAAGTTCCTCATTAACACTCTTCAAGAAAAATCTTTGAGTGGATGGGAAATAGGAAATACACCCTGGGGATCACTTCTGTGGCTCTGCTCGACACGGTCACAGGAAATTAACTTTCTTGGGTTGGCGTAAGCCAGGGAACTTTGTTGGCTAGGCTTACTTAGGCCCTTGGGCTGATAGCCTAGTACCTACCTATGAACCTATTAATCTATGAGGTACTCAATCTCCCCAATGCCTTACATTCCATAAGGACTGCTAATGAAGGAAGGATGCCCTATTGCACCCCTAGTTCCCAAAGTACTTAGCACCTAACTAGGCATCACTGGGGAAGAATGTCAGTATGCTCCCAATCCCTCAAATAATTGACATCCACATAAAGTTGCCAGAGTGGGAACTCTCATCCAGTCAGAGGATACTGTCCTCTCACATAACCAAGGGAGGCATTCGTGTCTTCACTGCACTTCGGGATATAAACAATTACATACTCCCAAAAAGTCTACTGCTTACTAGGCCTGGTGGCCAACTATTTGTCCTCAGCTTGTTCTATACCCCACTGACTCTCCTTCAAGGGACTGTGGCTTTGGATGACAGTTCACCCCCCCCCTTCCAGGGTTGGCACATCCATTCTTCCCCTGTCAGCTTTAGCAGATGCCCAGCTCACTAGTGCCACCTGGGTCATGGAAAGGGTTTTACCTACTGTGCCGCAGAGCTGGCTATCCAATCAGCTCTCATTATCAAACCTGACATCTTCTTTCATAGGTTGTCCACTGGCATTATCTAAGGCCAGATACATGTCAGCCATGTGTGGTATCATCTCCTTAATAAGATATTCAATAATGTCCACAGAATAGACAGTAGTCAAACATGTATTGATCAGTTTAGTAATTTCTTCAGAAAACTCATTCCTGTTAGTGCTAAGTCTAAATATCCTGATTATTTACCTCTTAATAATATTTTATATTAGATAAGGGATATCATCTAAGAAAATGCAGTTAGGAATTGCTGCTTTCTTTATTATGTAATACATTCATATGTAACCTTGCTTCATTAGATGTCTTGCAAACTACCAGGTGTAAAAATGTCATCCTTTCTGAGTGACAGTTTAGTGAAAGGTTCAAAAAAGTATAGGCACTATTCTAGTAACTTACATACTGTTATAGTTTTAGCCTGCCTCCAAGCCATACAACAAAAATATCATCAATAAAATGAAAGTGAGTTTTAACATGTTGCCAGCAATTACTGTTGCAAACATATAATTTCTTATAATATGACATAACCTAACTGGCAAAACTTGGGAGCATACTGCATTGTATATCAACAGCACTTACTTGTTAGTGAATTCTGTCTTAAAAACAAATGAAAAACATGATTTTGTAGATTAACTGCATCAGTAAACACATAATATGTATCACAATGATCCAATGTATTCAAAGACAGACAACAACTCCCTCATACATTCACTTCCCAAATCTTGAATATTAAGAATAAAATATAGTCGCATCAGTTATAGTGAATGTCATCAAAAATCAAGCGCATCATCTTTAATGTTGTTAATAAAACTCACGGAATCTAAAATAAAAGATTTAGCTGTCTGTATACATACACACACACACACACACATTTACATACCTCTATCTATCTCTCTCTATATATGCATATATATATATATATATATATATATATATATATATATATATATATATATATATATATATATATATACACCGTATGTCTTTGTAAATAAGACCTAACCAGAGAATAAGGCCTCGCATGGTTTTCCAGGGTGATCATGATATAAGCCCTAACCCAAAAATAAGCCCCAGTTAAGATCGTCAACACCACACGATGGACATATTGAATTATAAAATAATACTATTGACACCCGTTGACTGAGATTATCATGCTGTGCTCACCATTTTCTGACCATTCAGACACCCAACTTCTTCTCTTTGCAGAAAGTCGTAAGGTTCTTTCCCTGGGAGTCCTCCACAATTCTTACTATAACCCTAATCATCACTCACACTTGACGGTTGAGATCCTTGGCCCATAAACACTGGCAGGTGTACTTTGATCGGTCAAAGTACAGACAACGCGTGTAAAGCGCACGCACTTGATAACAAACGGCTGCGGTTGTGTCTTCTTAACCATCGCCATTTTGTGTTGCCACTCCGGTCGCATAAGTCTTCAATTAACCCCCCCCCCAACAAGATGAGTGCAAAAAGAAAGAACTATTCCATCGAGTACAAGAAAGGAATCATGGAGGACTCCCGGGGAAAGAATCTGACAGCTTTCTGCAAAGAGAAGAAGTTAGATCTCCGAATGGTCCAAAAATGCAGTGCAGTGTACGATAACCTCAGTCAACAGGCTGACAAGGGAAATGCTAAGAAGTGCAAGTGTGGATCAGGTTGGCAGCCATTATTTCCTGAGCTGGAAGACATCATCTGTGAATGGATTGCTAACAGGAGAGCAAAGGCTTTGGTTGTGCGCAGGGCTGATATTCAAACATTTGCCCTTACAATGGCACCAAAGTTAGAAATATCCACAGAAGAATTCAAAGCATCACAACATTGGCTGGATGGCTTCCTTCAGCGATATGAACTGTCTCTAAGAAGATCAGCAACACTGTTCAAGCTGGAAGATACTGAAGTTATTAAACGTGCACTTGCGTTCAAGTCCTTTGTTGATGGCATCGGATTTTCTAAATACCAACTCTCCAACATGATTGCTATGGATGAAACTTCAGTGTTTATGGGCCAAGGATCTCAAACAACAATTGATCAGAGGGGTGCAATCTACATTTCCTCCACTGGTTATGAGAGTGCACATTTCGTCTAGATGGAAATAAAACCCCACCTCTAATCATTAGTAAGGGCAAGAAAGATAAGATTGAACTTGTTTCAGGCATTTACATTCTTGAAACCGAAAAAGCCTGGTGCACACAAGCAGTTATAAGGAAGTGGGTCGATGTAATGCTGCCTTGTTTTGCAAGGTGGTGAAAGAGGTCTGCTAGTCTGGGATTCAGCCAGCACTCACCATGCTAAAGACATGAAGAAATTCTCTTGCACTAAGAAGAATAGATCAAATAATGATTCCCGCAGGAATGACCGCCTATCTCCAGACTCTTGATATTGCAATAAACAAGCCATTTAAGGACCATTTGCACATGGAACTCAATGACTACATTGAAAATAGAATGGAAAGAAATGAGCATGGAAACTTTGTGAAGCCTAGCCTGCAAGAGGTCGTGACTTGGGTGAAAAATTCATGGGATAAAATCACTGACAGCTGTGTTGCCAGTGCACTACGAGCAGGCTACATGGACAAGCAGTGCTCATTTAAGGAGAGCTCTATTGCTAGGCATGATAGATTAGGGCCAATGGTTCTACAGGAAATGGAGTCACAAGAAATTCAGGCCAGAATTCAGGGGTTGGAGACTTATGACAATGTTCAAGAAGAAGATGACATGACTGTATTTGAATAACTTTTCCATTATCGGGGCAACAGACTGGATTGCTTCTGTTTTCAGTTTTATTCCCCTCCACCAATACAAATGTATTGAGATTTTTCTATACTTTCTGTTAAGCATGAAATATTGCACTGTGAAAGCCAAGGTGTAGATATTCTGAAGTTGAAATGTTTGTTGCACTGTTTATGTAGAATTCTCACACAACTGTTAATGCATTACTTAGAACTGTTACCAAAGAAAAGAACCAAATAAATGTCGATTTGTGAACATGAATAAATGTCAATTTTTATACATGAATAAATGTTGATTTGTGTACATGAATAAATGCAGATTGTTGTACGGGGGGGGGGGGTAAATAAGGCATCCCTTGATAATAAGCTCTAATGCGTATTTCGGCAGGGGAAAGAGTATAAGACCCAGTCTTATTTTTGGGGAAATATGGTATATATATATATATATATAGAGAGAGAGAGAGAGAGAGAGAGAGTAAAAGAAAGAAATAGCCAGTGGTTCTGTTTTAGCCAACAGTGGGTGACAACAGTGGATTGTTATAGATTTAGTGGAAGTTAGTTTGGGGGACGCCAACTGCCACCCCTGATCTGGGTCCCTTAGTCAGAAATTCTTAAACATGATACACAAGAAAACTATTAGTCATTAATTCATCTATATTAGAGTCAATATTTCTGCATGCCATATTTACTGTTTTCATAACACAGTTCATTAGCCAACATATCAAACTTTTTGCGATTATACCCTTCTGCATCTTTTAATGTAAGAGTACCCCATGTCATTTTTCAGGGTCTACAAAGTAGCATTGTTTTGCAACTTTAAAAGAGCATTTGTTCAATCTTTATTCAGATTAAAGTATATCTTATCTGCAGATTTTTTTTTTTTGAGTTTGAGGAGTGCTATGATTTCTGCTTCACGAGTTGATTCAATGTCTGTTTTGCTGAATATAGTGGTGGATTAAAATTACTTGGTTTTCTAAACATAGATAAATATTAACTGTACTGGACTAGAATTAGACTTACATTTGTGCACCAATGCACTCAAATTTGTTTGTGTATATATATATATATATATATATATATATATATATATATATATATATACAATTTCAATATTTATTCATTAGGGAAATAAAAGTTAACCTTTTTTAGTAAGACACTTCAGTAGATTTGAATACCTAATAATGCAGGTTAACAGCTTTAAATAATCAGCGTCTAAGTTTAATTAAGTTTTTTTTGTAATTTACTTGCCAGACATTCTTCGTTCTGCTTGTGTTATAATTTGTCTGGATTTTACAGTTGCTATGGCAATTTGTCACTGTACTAAAACTTCATTAGATTGAATTGGTCATCTCTCATAGGTTCATAGGTTGGTACTAGGCTATCGGCCCTAAGACCTATGCAAGACTAGCCATAACAATTCCCTGGAAATTTTTTCCCACAATATTTACTTCTTTGGGCTCCTGTCTAGCAGGGCGACTGACATGATCCCCGGGTTGAATTTCCTATCTCCCATCCAATCATCAAGGTTCCTTTTGAAGAGGTCCAGTGAGGCGCTCTGCTTGACATGTATGGGCAGTCTATTCCAGAGTATGGGGAGTCTCTGGGTCAGGAACCTATCCCTCCAGCATGTTTTGTTCATTGTGATGATAAGGTTTAGATCCCTGGAGTGTGTGGCTCTGAGGGATTGGGATTTCTTTAAGTGGCGCATGTCCAACAGCTCAGGGTTTGACATGGCCTTGTATGTTAAGCACAGATCACCTCTGAGTAGACGATATACCACAGAGTATAGCTGGAGTTTTTTTAGACGGTCAGCATATGGCATCTACTTTAGGCCTGTGATTCTTTTAGTGAGGTATTTCTGTGGCCTTTCCAGCTGTTGCAGTTGTCTTGTGAGGTACATACCAAATGGGGCATTATACTCTATAATGGGTCTAATGAGGGATGAATACAGTGGGACAATGACATCCTTTTTTCTGGATGAAAAGCCCTTAGTGATGAGGTGTGTCACGTAGAAGGATTTCCTGTCTGTTGTGGTGATGTGGTTATTGAAAGTGAGACCACTGTCCACTTGTGTCCCTAAGTCTCTCATCACACTTTTGATGTTTAGTGTCCTGCCACCTATGTGGTAGTTCATGGGTACATGTTTTTTTCCAAAGGAGATAACTATACATTTTTTGGCATTAAGCTTGAGTCCATGGTTCTGGCACCAGGCATCTGTTTTTGTAAGGCCCTTTTGTAGAATATCCACATAATTTGGGGATTCAATAATGGCTCCCAGTTTGCAGTCATCTGCAAACTTTGTTAGCCAGAGTCCCTTAGTGTTGGCCTGTACTTCAGAGAAGTAGATGCCAAACAAGAGTGGTCCCAGGACTGAACCCTCAGGTACTCCTCTTGTCACTTGTCTGGAGCTGGATTTGGAGTTGGCTACTTTTACAGTCTGGGTTCTGTCAGTAAGCCAGTTGGCAACCCATCGAGTGACGTAGGGATTTATGCCCAGCTTAGTAAGTTTATCTATGATTCCAAAGTGGGGGATGATGTCGAAGGCCTTGGCGAGGTCCATATAGGCTGTGTGGACTGCCTTACCCTCGTCCACAGCTCTGGAGACCAATTCAAAGAAGTCAATCAGATTCAGGAGACAAGATCGGCCCTTCACAAACCCAAACTGGGTGGGGTCCAGTGTCTGGAGGTTGCCAATGTCTTTGTTTATAAGTTCCATGATAATGCGTTCCATGCCCTTGCAGATCAGGCTTGTCAGACTGATGGGACGGTAGTTCCCGGGATCCAAGGCGGATCCTCCCTTGTGGAGCGGGATAACTGTCGCTGAGCACCACTCAGTGGGCACGAAGCCTGAGGTGAGGCTATGATTAAACATGACACTTAGGTGGGGTGCCAGTTCATTTTGTAGTTCATGTAGTACACAGCCTAGGATGTCATCTGGTCCCATGGATGCTGTATTCTTAACTTTGGAGAGTACTGTTTCTACCTGTGTGGCTGTGATTATCGGAATTTGGCAATCTTTTGGTATTGAGATGGGCCATTTAGGGGGTGAGAGGGGAGTGAAGTTGGCACTAAATTGATCTGCCAGGATATTGGCAATATCCTTGGGATCAGTATATTTAATGCCATTCTGTTGTAGCTCAGAGCAGATCTGAGCATTGCCATTTAGATTCTTGACATAACTATAGAATGCCTTGTGGTTGTCTTTGGAATCTTTGGCAATTTTATTTTTGTAACTAGCTTTTGAGGATTTTATGAGGGATCTCAGCTTCTTACTGAGGCTGGTGAGGGAGTTTTTTGCATCCTGGGATTTTCCTCTTTTCTGCAACAGTTTCTTCCTTTTGTTGTATAGTTTGTTTATAGCAGGGGACCACCAGATTGACTTCCTTTTTTTGGAGAAGAGCATCTTGGTTCTATTTGGGATGGCACGATTCATGCATGAGTGGATGTGCTCGTACAGTGCCTTAGTGTAGGATTCTGCAGTCGAACTTCCAGATCCCGTCTGTGTGGGTGTTGTGAAGTTTGTCATTTCTGACTTCAGTAGCATGAAGTTGGCTTTGGAAAAGTTTTTTTAAGGAGGTTTCCTTACTGGGGGTGGGGGGGGGGTGGGATGTGGATGTCAAGGGTGATTTGCTTATGGTCACACCTGACCAATGAGGGGGTGACCACTGGTGTGGAGCATCTATCTCCCATGTTGGTAATGACCAGGTCTAGGATATTGGAGCCCCTGGTGGGACAATAGATTAGTTGATCCAGGGCGTTGGAATTTATGAATTCCAAGAATCGTTGGGAAAAGGTGTTGGTACCCGAGTAGTTTTCCCAATTAATGGCAGGGTAGTTGTTGTATCTTAATATTTTCCAGTATGTTTAGGAAGGTGTAGCGAGAATCTTGAGGTATGGTGGGGGATCTGTAGCAAGCTACAATTTGGATTGCAGTCTTACCTAGTGTTAGTTGCACCTGGAGAATTTCAGATGCATTGTGTTGGGCAACTAGCCTGGAGGTGTGAATATCCTTGGTGAATATGGACACTCCTCCACCTTTAGTGTTTTGGTCTTGGTTTTGTGGCCAAAAAGTGTGGTAAGAATTGTAGCCTGGTATTGCAGGGGTGCTCTCTGGAGCCTTGAACCAGGTCTCAGTCACTGCACAGATATTGATGTTCTCCATTTTTAGGAGTGCCTCGAGAGAGTGCATTTTGAGGTTTAGACTTCTAGCATTGATTAGCATTACCTTCAGATTTTGCATGCTTGTATCTGTTACGGTGGTGGTTTTATCCTTTGAACCTTGCCTAAAAAAGGCACTATAGGGGTGGCAAGAGCTTTAACCAGTAACCTGAATCCCAGGGGTGACAGGTGCAGACCATCTCTGGTAAAGCTTCGTGGTTTGTCGATCATGTCTTCCCAGGCAGACAAATACTGGATCCCCTTTGAATGACACCAGAAGCTTAGTCAATTGTTGGTCAATCATTTTGTTCTTATACTGTGGTATCATTCTGGGCGAAGGCAGGATGCTACTCAGGGCTAGGGTCATACCTGTCTGGGTCACATGATCCAAGAGCTCTTCCATGTCTCTTTTCATGTAGTCCAGGGAGGTACGTCTCAAGTCATTTACTCCAGCATGGACAATGACAGAGTCGTATTTGTACTTGTTGTGGAGTGACTTGAGTGCATGTGTTATGTGGCGGATCCTGGCACCCGACAGGCAGCTGACTGTAATTCTCTCCTTGTTCAGCCTGGTGAGTGGGACATCAGTGTGGCTGACTATAGAATCACCTATGACTAAAGTGTTGGGTACATTGTCTTGCCTTAGGGGCTATTGTTGGGTGGCACACTGGTGTTGTGAGCTATGTGTCACTTTGGTTGTGACTGGTGTTTGTTTGCGTTTTGGCTTCGGAGGTCCTTGTTGCTTGGGCAGGTTAATGTTAAGGGCCTCTGCATATGTGGGTTTAGTGTTGCTATGTGTAGGAGTTGATGGTGTGGGTTTTGAAGGGCTATAAGTTGCTAGAGGTGTAATACAGGTGTTAGCCTTCTCCTCTTGACTGTCTAGCACAGTCTTGACCGGAGAGAGCTTTGTTTCCAGTTTGGCTATGTAAGTGCATCTCTCGCAGGTTGAAGTGTTGGGTGGTAGGAGGAGAGGATTGTCTGTGTATATGAGGCAGTTGCCACATTGCCCCAGTATGCCCAGATTCACCAGGTGGACAGGAGAAATCACCGGAAGCTGACCCTTGGACATGCCTGTTTACGTTCTTTTTTGTAAGGTTTAAGAGCTGTTTTTGTAGGCTGTTTAGTGCCTATGATTAATTTCTCCTTATTGACAAGGAGAGCTGAGTGCTTGTATCAGTTTCAGGCTTCCTAGTGCTTTCCAGCAGGTTCTAGAGCAAGTGCTAGTCACAGGGGTTCAGATTTTAGTGCTACTACTGTGAAACCAGCTAGTTTTAAGGGAAAATTTGAAGAGCAGACTTTCTGGCACCTGGAATAGTTTAACTGTAGCCTCGTAGTGCTGCACGATGTGAAAAATGTGCAAACACACGCGTTTTTAAGCCAGAAAGTTGAAAGGGATAGAAATCAGCCCAAAAAGGATAATAAAATTACAATTTCAGAGCTGGAAACCACTCCTCTAGCGTTAGATAGGCAGTACAATGCTCACCAGTCCCACTGGTAGGCAGTAGGACTTCCCTCTGCCACAGCAAGGTCTGGATAGCTCTGAGCACAGAAAATAAAGTCCTGAGACAAGCAAGGCATGGGATATGGACTGGCTAGAAAAGGTGGGAAACGAGCAAACAAGATAGTATATATATTTTTGTTGAAACAGACTAAACAACGCAATAATATAGGAAATAAACACAGAAAAGGCTAACACACTTGAGTGTGTAGTCCTAAACAGTAAATGCAGTTAAAACTCTACAAAATTAGCAATTTAAAACTTTTTAAATGAAGCAAGGCAAGTGCACAACTGAAAAACGATTTAAGTGGCAGTAATACAGCAGAATAAGTAGCTAGTCTACATATACAGAGAAGTCTATATATACAGAAAAGCAGCTAAAACACACAAACACTTCAGATGCAGTGCAACCTAGAGCACTTGAGTTGTAGCAATATTAAGGCAATTACAGATATAATAAATGCTCTAAAAAGTACTCTATATTTCCAAAATGTTTGAGAAACACAGACAGAACATAAGGAAATTCAGGCAAAACATTTTTTTTTTTGAAAGGGAAAAAGGAGAAACAGAAGGCCTTATCAAATGTTCTCCCTATATTAGGTAGAATGAGCTAATGACACCAGACTGGGAGGAGTGTCCCAGATCTCAAGTGGCTGTCTGCCTGGACAAGTTTGTATTTTGGTTGTTGAGCCAGAAGGTGAGCAATCTTCAAAATGGATGAGGTCTCACCAATTCTTCTAAAAAAAAAACTGTTGCTCATCATATTGGTGGTTCACATTACCTGTTGAGGCTGATTGGTTGCACTGCTCTCTTTAATAATACCAGATTCTGTAAAATTATTTGAAGCATCAGGTAGATTTTTTACATAATATTCTGTCTCGCCTTCAAATTTATTTAACTCCCTCTGTTTCAGGGTGTTTTCTTCTAATTTTTTTTCTTGAGCACAGCAATTTTGATGAATAAAAGAACTCATGAGAAATAGCTGAAAGTTTGAATACAAGCTTTCCAGAACTGTTTACGTTCAGAGTTGCCAGTGGAAGGAGACAGTTTATTTATAAATAAGCTTCTAGGGACATGACAGACCAGCAGACTAGCTTCAAAAAATAATTTGCCCCAAAGGTCATGTTTAAGTCTAATAGTCTTTTTATGGAATTGAAAGCACTGTTGGTATAAAAATTAAAAAAAAAAAACTGACATAGAGTCTCTTACTAAAACCTCATAAAAGGGATTACTTTATCCATGAAGCAACAGGGAAAAGGAGCTACTCTCTCCATTAACTGCAAGTAGTCATAAATAGGCATATGGTCCAGGAGACCACTGAGGAGCCTAGTCCAAAATGCCAATCGCCCCAGAGCACTGTCTGGTTAAGTGACTTGCTTAGAGTCACACAAAAGGCAAACTGATGCAGAAGGAATCAAACTTAGATGACAGGAAGCAGCTTGTTATCAGCTCATAGTCATTGTGAATGAGCCTATATTTCACACTCCCCATAGTGCAGATTTGATACTCCACTGATTTCTGCCATCACATATGCAACCATTCACCTAATATGTTTTATAATCCTTGCACTACAGAACATTTTAATAATAAATGATAGTCACTACAAAACTTCCATTAAACACACTGCTGCTCCTTCTTATAACTTTATTACTGTTCATACTCAGTTTCATCTTAGAAACACCCATTTCACATCCAACATAAACATATTTATCAAATTATGTACTCATGTTTCTTTGTGTGATTGGCAAAGAATACATTTAAAATATTAATGGTGGTCAATGGAAAAATAGTTGACTTACCAAGATTCCATCTCTACCTCCCAGCTTCTTAGTACAGGATATCTGGACATAGCCTAAGGGACAGAGGCCCAAATACAAGGACAAATTTTAAATATTGGTTCTCTAGGAATGAGTAAAAATATGGTGACAACAGGCACAAGTGTAAATAAAGCTTTAGCAAAGCTTTTTGGTGTAACAGTGCATTCAGTAAGACATTTAAGATAGTAGTGCATGCACTCAGTGACAAATATGAAAGCATAATTATCCACAAACTCATTCTTCAGGTACAGTGTTTTCCACTTTTTCCCTCTACTCAAAAGTCAGAAGCCTGGAATCTCAGTCCTATGAACTCCTTAAATTCCAACCAGCTATCAGTTGCTTCATTCTGTTAAGCTCTACAGGCTTTAATTCATTCCATGAATCAAGTGCACCCCCCCCCCTCTACCTCTCCTCTCTCTTCCTCTCACTGTCTCTTCCTCCCTCTTCCTCTCCTCCTCTCTCCCTCTCCCCTGTCCCCTCTAACCCCCCTTTCTTCCTCTCCCCTCTATCCCTTCTCCCTCCCCCTCTCCCCTCCCCTCTCTCACTCTCTCCTCTTTCCTTCTCCCCTTCTACCCTCTCTCCCTCTCCCCCTCTCTCCCAGTCCTCCTCTACCCTTCTCCCCCTCTCTCCCTCTATCTCTCTCACTGTCTGATAACACCCCAACATCCATCTCTCCTTTCAGATCATCCTTTTGCTTCTGAATATTGCACTTTTAAATATGGGGCCTTTCGTCTTCATTCTCCTACTCCTCCTGCATTCAAGGATTATAAAAGGTCCCTCTAGCCTGGATACTTGCTATTGTATCCTCTACAGCATTCAGTATCACAAGTCATATATCTAGGCAGTGGTACAGCATATGGGATTGATATTGTGTCCTCTGGTCTTGGTCTCAGTATAGACATCCTGTCAAGGTATGCTAATTTTTTGCTGTTACATTTGTCGAATTACATGTCATTTGTTGGTGGTGTTTTTGTTCTCACATTTTGGAGGGCAAAATTGCAATAGGGCACTCATTTTCTGTATGATGAGACCTTATATACGGGGTCTCAACCAGGGCACTGGAGCATATCTGACACAATATGCACCATAATCAAACAACATATTATATGTGGCCTTTTTCCTGCTTGTATGGTACCTGAATGTACAGACCTGTTTATCTAGCATGTGTGTATGCATGTGCCAACCTGGGAATTCTGTTAGATGTCCCCTCACAGGAACCATTGGCATAGGCTAGATATGTGCAAAATGTGTGACTCAAGTGAATTTCCTGGGTTGTGCCCAGACATGTTAAAATACAATATCATATTATTATTGTTTGCATACTGGCATTTCATTTTTGTTTCCATTCTAGTTCCCCTTTCTTCATGATATATACTTTCTCACCATTGGCTAGTATTATTTTTTACTTATTTGTTGACCAGGTAAACCCACTGGATAGGCTGCCTCTTTTCTGGGCCAATCTAAGAGCACTGTCTGGTGTTTGCTCAGAGTCACACAGCAGGCAAATGAAGGTAGAAGAAATCAGACCCTGAATCCTGGCTACAGAAAGCAGCTTATAGCTTTAGTTCTGTGTGATAACTGCCAGGCAGTTGTATAGTATATTATCAGATTTGCCCATTAACATTGTGTAGTTCTTTATGATATTCTGTGTACAGGATGACTGGAAAGGGTAGGTGGGTAAATATCCTGTGGAACTGTATCTTAAAAACTGTTGGCCTAATTTTTTTTTACTATCAGTATGAAAAAAACACTGTAGGTTCTGGTTAAGGGAATTCCTCAAATCAACATTTATTCTACAGCTAATCCCTACAGTGTATGGTTCTGCTTAAGAAGAGGGGTTTCTAGAGCACTGATGTATATCACTAATTAAAATGTAATGGGGAACCATATGCATACCTCATGTAAGTGAACCAGGTTAGTTAGTAATACACAGTAGCAGAAGACATCCAATACAATGAGCAGCCTTAAACCGCATGATTTATCCCTGCTAGAATTCATGTGCATGGCAACCCAAGGAAAATAAGCCAGACTAAAGATAGCAATGCTTTTCTACTGAACTGGCATCATTATAGCCAAGGCCCAACCTTGATGTTCTTCCATATGTGTTCTAAGGTAAAACAAACACAATAACACTGGATACAATGTCTCTTTTCCACCCACCTCAGCTGCTGGGTATATCTGAAGCTAGAAATCCCAGTTGAGTTTACTTTGTGTTGTGTAGTTATGATTGAAATTATATGACTTCTATTTATTGATGTATCTTTTATCAGAAATTTCATTTCCCTACTATAAAAACTGCGTTTGCACGGTTTTGCACACCGGGCAGTGCCGGTTAGCTATGGTTAAATTATTCCCGGCTCCAGTAAGCCTCCTCTTCAGTTTTTCCCTTGAAGCTAGTCTAACTCTCAACCTAAGCACTCAAAAAGCATCTTACAGCCCAGCACTTGCTCAGACCTAATAGCAAGCACTAATATACCCTGACACTGATTGCCCAGCAGGGCAAGGCTCTTTATTCACCCCTCACCAACCAAGCGACTAAGCAGCTCACCCTACTATTCAGGCATGAACAAAGGGCAACTTCAGGTGCACTCTCCAGTCCAGCTGGTGAATCTGAGTATCCTGTGGCAATGTTACAACTGCCTCATGTACACAGACAACCCTCTCCTCCTACCACAAAACACTAACATATGTGAGAGATGCAATTATACAGCCAAACTAGAAGCTAAGCTGTCTCCACCCAAGACTGGAACAGACAGTTAAGATGAGAAGGTCAACACTTGTACCACACCTCCAGTCACACACAGACCTATTAAAACCGCACTGGCAAAAATACACATAAATACACAAAATCATACTCGGAGGCTCTAAATAAAAACCTGCAAAAGCATCAGAGACCTCCAAAGAGGACACCCAAACAACCTGCACTTCTCATCACAAACCAGACAACACATAAAACACAAAATCAGTGTGCTGCACAATCATAGCCCTTAAGGTGAAATAACATACCTAACACACTAGTAATAGGTGACTCTATAGTCAGGCACACTGATGTCCCACTCACTAGGCTGAACAAGCAGAAGGTTACTGTTAGCTGCCTGTCGGGAGCCAGAATCTGCCCCATAACACAAGCACTCAGGTCACTGCAGAACAAGTACAAATATGACTCGGTCATTGTTCATGTTGGTGTGAATGACCTGAGACATACCTCCCTGGACTACATGAAAAGAGACATGGAAGAGCTCTCTGATTATGCAGCCCAGGCTGGTATGACCCTGATCCTGAGGAGCATCCTGCCCTCACCAAGAATGATACCTCAGTATAAAGAAAAAAATATCAGTTTCAACAATTGGCTAAGCTTCTGGTGTCATTCAAAGGGGATCCAGTGTCTGTCAGCCTGGGATGACATGCTCGACAAGCCATGTTGCTTCGCAAGAGATGGCTTGCACCTGTCACCCCTAGGCTTTTGAATACTGGCCAAGGCTCTTGCTGCTCTCATAGTGCCTTTTTTAGGCAAGGCTCAAAAGTCAAACTCACCTCCATAAACAGCACAATTAACAAAAAACTGAGAGTTATGCTACTCAATGCCAGGAGTTTAAATCTCAAAATGCACGCACTCGAAGCACTCCTCAGTATGGAGAACGTCGACATTTGTGCAGTAACTGAAATCTGGTTCAAGACTCGAGAGAGCACCCCAGCACTACCAGGCTACAACTCATACCATACGTTTCGGCCACAGAACACGGACCGAAACACAAAAGAAAGGGGTGTATCCATATTCATCAAGGATACCTACACCTCCAGGTTAGTGGCGCAGCATGATACTTCTGAGATCATCCATGTGCAACTAACATCAGGCAAATCTGCAATGCAAATTGTGGCCTGCAACAGATCACCCTCCATGACCCAGGACCACCACGCCACCTTTCTGGAGACACTGGAAAACATGAAGGTCCTACTGAACACCCTGATATTGGGCGAGTTCAATTACCCTACCATTCACTGGGAAAACTACTCGAGTACAAATTCCCAGGCTCAGCGCTTCCTGGAATTCATCAACTCAAATGCCCTGGATCAGCTGGTAAACTCCCCTACCAGAGGTGAAAACATATTGGACCTGGTCATCACCAGCATGGGCGACAGGTGTTCCACACCGGAGGTCAACCCGTCACTGGTTAGATTAGACCATAAACTAATCACTCTGGTTGTCCACACCCCACCACCACCCCCAACTAAGGAAACCACAGTAAAAAACTTTTCTAAAGCAAACCTCACCTTACTTAAGCCAGAGGTGGTAAGTTTCACAGCCCCCACACTAAAGGATAATGCTGCCCAAGATGCAGAAACCTTTACAAATGCACTCTATGAGCACCTACAAGGATGCATGGATCATGCCATCCCTAGCAAAACCAAGACTCACTCCTCTAAGAGAAGGTGACCAGTTTGGTGGACCCCTGCAATAAACAGGCTATACAAGAGAAGGAGGAAACTAGTTCAGAAAAAAAAGCAAATCCCAAGAAGGAAAGACATCCCTGATCAGTATCAGTAAGAAACTAAGGTCCCTCATAAAATCATCCAAGGCTAACTTCGAAAGAAAAATAGCCAAGGATTCAAAAGATAACCACAAAGCCTTCTTTAGCTATGCTAAGAATCTAAGTGGCAACTCGCAGATATGCACTGAACTAGTGCAAAATAGCACAAAATATACTGAACCTACTGATATTGCCAACATCCTGGCAGATAGATTCAGTGCAAACTTCACCCCTCCCCCTCACCTCCAAAAGGGCCCATGACAATATCGGAAAAGTGTAGTGTCCCAAAAATCACAGACGCACAGGTGAAAACAGCCCTTTCAAAAGCCAAAAAACACAGCGTCAATGGGATCAGATGGTGTCCCAGGCTGCGTCTTGCATGAACTTCAGAACGAACTAATCCCCCACTTAAACATGCTGCTCAACCTCAGCCTCTCCACAGGCTACGTGCCCATAGAATGGTGCACAGTAACAGTTATTCCTCTCCACAAAGGAGGGGCCACAACTGACCCTGGTAACTATTGCCCCATAAGCCTGACTAGCCTGGTTTGCAAGGCTATGGAGCGCATCATCATGGAACTCATTAACAAAGACATTGGGAACCTCCAAACACTTGACCCGACCCAGTTTGGCTTTGTTAAGGGCAGATCATGCCTACTAAACCTGGTTGACTTCTTCGAGACAGTCACCAAGGCCATAGACAAGGGAAAGGTGGTTCACACAGCCTACCTTGACCTCACCTAGGCTTTCGACACCATTCCCCACTCGGGTATTACAGAAAAACTCATCAGCCTGAACATAAATCCCTACGTCACAAGATGGGTTGCCAACTGGCTTACAGGCAGAACTCACACGGTAAGAATAGCGGGCTCCAGGTCCAACTCTAAATCAGTCACAAGTGGTGTCCCACAAGGCTCGGTCCTGGGACCCCTACTGTTCAGCATATACTTCTCAGAAGTACAGGCAAACACAGGAGGACTATGGCTAACCAAGTTCGCCGATGACTGCAAACTGGGAGCCATAATTGACTTTCCGGCTGACACGGACATCCTCCCAAAGGGCCTTACTGAGACGGACACCTGGTGTCAAAGTCATGGCCTCAAGCTAAATACCAAAAATGCATAGTCATCTCATTTGGGAAAAACAAAACACCCACGAATTACCACATAGGTGGCAGCCCCCTTAATACAGAAGAGGTAATAAGAGATCTGGGGACCCAGGTAGATAGTAATTTCTCCTTTGACAATCATATTGCCAAAGTAGTTAGGAAATCCTTCTATGTGGCCCATCTAATTACTAAAGGGCTTGCATCTAGAAATAAAGAGGTTATAGTGCCCTTCTACTCATCACTCATTAGACCCATGATAGAGTACAATGCCCCGTTTGGGATGTACCTCACAAGACACTTCCAACAGCTGGGAAGACCACAAAAGTACCTCACCAAGAGGATTACTCGGCTCAAACATATGTCCTATGCAACCTGACTGAAAAAACTCCAGCTGTACTCAGTGGCATATAGCTTACTCAAAGGTGATCTCTGCCTGACTTACAAAGCCATGTCCAACTCAGAATTGATGGACATGCTCCACCTAAAGAAATCCAAGTCACTGCAAGCCGCACACTCTAGTGAGCTAAACCTCACCACAACAATAAATAGAACATGCTGAAGGGATAGATTCCTGTCACAGAGACTCCCCATGCTTTGGAACAAAATTCCAAATTTCATCAGGCAGAGCCCCTCACTAACACTCTTCAAGAGAAACCTTGACGAGTGGATGGGTAACAGAAAATACACCCCTGGGATCACTTCATTGGCTCTGCTTGACAGAGGATCAGTTAATTAATCAATGGGGCGGTGAAAGCCGACACACTCTGGCTAGGCTTATAAATGCCCTCGGGCAGATAGCCTAGTACCTACCTATGAACCTATGAACCTAAATGTTTCATAGCTCACAATCTTTTAGACTTGATTGATGAAAAAAAATAAGTAATACTAACAAGTATATGTCCTGCGGTAGTGGTGCTGCGGTAGCATTTTCGCCTCACAGCAAGACGTTATTGCGTTAGATTCTCAGCTAGAGTATCTTCTGTGTGGGAGGCATGCATGAATGGGCGTGCCTTCGTTGAAGGTTGTGCATCAGGGCTGGTAACTCGGCGTGTAACAATCCGCTACCAAACATTAGCGGACCGGAGTTCCGCTGTGGCGACCCCTAACCGGGATAAGCCGAAAGACACAACAACTAACAAGTATATGTATCATTACCCCAGAGTTATTATTTTACTGAGTATCAATGGTTCCTTATGGCACAAATTGATGGACATATTGGTCTGATAACTTTTGTACTGGAGGTTTTGCTCTAATGATGCTTCACTTTATCTGATCCTCCAAGTCCTGTTGTTTTATATAGAATTTAAGAAGTCAACCAACCTATCTAGCAAAATTAAATACAGGAAACTTTTTCCTATTACAGTATAAAATTCAAAATTTGGAAATTGTACTTTATTCTACAGGACTGTAGTCTCCACAGACTTTAAACTAAATTTTAAGATACACAAAACCTAAATTTCCAAGTAGCATCAAAATCAGTTTTGTTTGGTTTTACTTTATGCAGCACATCTGTGCCATTTTAACATGCCTTGCATTAAAAGCAGTATAATATTTGTTGTATTTAGCTCATCTGACATTTGAATTATTCTGTGTTTTTATTATGGAGCACAGTAGTTTTATCAGATTGAGGGCATGACATACATTTAACAAACCTTTAGAAATTCTGCACTGACTTTCACTTACTGATAGCCTTCCAAGCTCCCTTTTTGTCTCATTTTGCTGCTAGACCCACTAACTACTTGTAGTCTTGTATAAAATGCAATTTCTTTGTGCTGTCGTCTTATAAAAGGGGGAAAGCAGCTTTTGTGTTAGTCTGCATTTTGACTGCATTCATCTGTCTCTGTGTTGAGTAGCATTCATTTTATTTTATGGACATGTGGTTATTGTGCAGACTTATTTTTTTGCTAATTATATATTTCTTGAAGGATAAATATGTTAAGTATTATTTTCTGTCACCCAGGATTTATTTATCTTGATTCTCTTGGATTTCCCTCCCTCGTACTTTGCTTATGCTGGTGCTCTTAAGGCAGACAATAGTCTACAGTGGTCATATAGTTTTATCTCAGCCAATCTCACAGTTTAATTCCATTTCTTTAAAAGCTACGAAATTTGCAAATCAGACCAACTGCTACATCTTTTCAGTAGCAAGCTTCTGCCTTTGTTTCGTGTTTGGTTGGTTCCTGTAGTTAGCTATTTGTATTGTCCTTGAGGTCAGTTGAATCCCCTCCCCTTCCCCCTACTGATAGACCCTTATGTTGTGTGACAATAACCCTGACAAGTGTCATCTGCCTAACATGTGTCTTCTGCGAACTGATTCCACTTGCAATGTGTGACAGATGTCCCTAGTCCTGGATTTGAAGGCTTTGCTTTCTGGCTCTTTATGCTGACCTACATTGAAAGATGAATTGAAATGGTGAGTGTGTGTATGCGTGTGTGTGCCTGCGTGTGCGCATGTGTGTGTCTATGCATGTCTGCATGTGCACTGCTTTGCATCTACATAGACCACAAGCACTTGTACCCGAATAGTGAAAGAAAAGCTGAAAACAGGGCATCATGTAACAATGCTCACTCATTTATTGCCTGCACTGGGGTATTGGCTGAAAATTAGTTAATATAATTTGCAGATAAACATCCATGCATATCACAGACAGAATGGCACCTGTGTGGTTTGTGATCGATATGAGTAATATCAACTTTATACTGATCTGTATCTCAAACGTATTATTTTTAATCCTTTCATAAAAATAATCTTACTTTTACAGATTTCACACATATATTGCTTCTTACTTGTTTGGTGGAAATACGTTTGTTGAGTGATACAGTATCTTGCATGTTGCACATGTTATTTTTCTCCTTTGGTTTTCTAGGAGTTGAGTGCAGTGATGCTATACTAATGGATAGTTTTATGGGGGAGGGCATTGAGTTGCTAACTAATATGTAGCATATTCTGAAGCTGAAATTTACAACATCTTCTCAAGTGAAAACATAAGGATATGCTGTCAGACTTTACTATATGGCAAGTTACCTAGGTTGCAGTAGTAGCATACTAATGGATTTTTTTGTTTTGTTTTGGGCAAGTGGAATGATCGCATGATGAAAAACTGCTGCAGAGGAGCGTGTTAGTGGAAGACAGATGTACCCATGCACTTTGAGCCATTACAGAGATCAAAGGGTGACACAATTTTTATGTCAGTCCTAATTCCAAGTTGGGTGCTATTAACTGGTCACCTGCCTAGGATTATGACATAAACAGACACAGAGATTCTTTATCACAAATTCACTACCTCTGATGCTCCTGCATATAACAAGCATGCTGACATTTGGCTAATATGATTTCTGCCACAATGGAAGCAGGGTGCCAGGTCTTGGCATCACATGTGGTCAACTTTAAGAGCAAAATGATGTAAAAGAACCTGACCACTTCCTGCACACTTTCACTGTAGGAACTGAACTCAGTTTGATTCTTAAGATGGCCAAAGGCCTACACTCACTGCAGCTAAGACATCTTTGCAATTTCAGAGTCAGCACAGTCTTGCAGAAAGGAACTCAGATAATTAGTAACACTTTGCTGTTTTTTTTCATTTGTGGGATTCAGTGTTTGCCATGAAACAGTTGTCTAAAATAATTTATTAGCTACAAGTAGCAGTAGAATACCTTAATCCTTCTTTGAGTACATTTATAACTTAATTTTGACTTCTGATTTCAGCTTTTCAGAAACTGACCATAGTCTGAGGCCCTTCATGAATAAAGTATGTCATTATATTTGGAGTTGTTTGGAAAGGTGAGCTGTTTTCACTGTAGGGAAACATGGAGTCCTGACATTCAGAGATAATGAATCCTGAAACAATACGTGCATCTTTTTGTCTAACTGTGTCATGCAGCAGAGTAAGACAGATACACAGTTCTCCTTTTCATAGTAATTTCTATAACCTCTGAACAGAATTCTCATTTCCCTTCGGTTGAATAGGTCACATTTCTAACGTTAGAATCACACCCCTCATTGGCTTAGGTCTATAGTGAGTAAGCCCTAGGGGCTCCTCATAGGCGTCTATTTCTTCCATAGTGATTGTAGATCACTGAACAAAGTGTCAGGATATGCTGCTACACAGTGACCTCTCTTCTGTGAAAAATGTTATTGCGAAAAAGATGCAAAGTGGGCAGACTTCTTCTCCAGACATATTCAGTGATGCAGTACAGCTAATCAAGAATAAAGTGTAAAATACCTAATGGGCCTATTGAAACAAAAGGTAACAATATAGTCAGCAAAATAAAGTGACTCATACTAGTTAACAGTTAAGTGACAAACAGCAATAGTCTGATACACGGTTTCAGCACAGATAAAACAGATGAATACTAGCAAAACACAAGGCTTATGGTATGGGATAAAAAGTCTGATTTAAGAGTTGTAGTCCTGTTTGTTTTCTGATGCTAATTCTTCAAGATGGACAGGCTACTCATGATTGTGGCAGGAGATGAAGTTTACACATAAGCCTTAAAAATAAATCTTAGAGTCAGTAGTCAGAAAGGTAGTAAGCTAGTAAAAGGTGAATTGCAGAGTGCCCTGTGCGAGTTATTGCTATTTTCTGTGACATCAGTGCTCTGTGCTAACATACAGGCATTCATGTAGTGATGCTGATATGTTCACAGTTGCTGTGGAATCTCCTGTTAAGAAAACACTAAGCAACTGAAGTAACAATGATTTTGGCATGAATCTCTGTCAACATTTACATCTTGATCTCTTTTTCTTCTTGTATTCTTCTTCCTATTCTAGCTTCTTTTCTCTACTGCAATCTCCCTTTTTATTATTTTTCTTTCTTTAACAACTACTTGTCATATTCACTTAGACGCCTAGTCTATGCTGAATCTGCAATCACTGTATTTCAAATATTGTTTTTATTCACAAAAGGTCCACTATAATTCCTTTGTATATTTTCTTGTCACTAAATGAGTTTTGGAGCTTTTCTCACTGGGCTTCCACTGAAAAAGGGTTTTGCATGATTAAGATGGACCTTCCCAGTAATAGGTTCATAGGTTCATAGGTAGGTAAAAGGCTACCAGCCCAAGGGCCTAACTAAGCCTAGCCAACAAGGTTCCCTGGCTTACGCCACCCAAGAAAGTTATTTTCATGTGCCCCTATCGAGCAGAGCCACAGAAGTGATCCCCGGGGTGTATTTCCTATTTCCCATCCACTCATCAAGATTTTTCTTGAAGAGTGCTAATGAGGAACTTTGCTTGACATAGATGGGTAGCTTGTTCCAGAGTATGGGAAGTCTCTGGGACAGGAATCTGTCCCTCCAGCATGTCCTGTTTATTGTGGTGACAACATTTAGGTCCCTAGAATGTGAGGCTCAGAGGGACTGGGATTCCTTTAGGTGTAGCATGTCCAACAGCTCTGGGTTTGACATAGCTTTATATGTTAGGCATAGATCACCTCGGAGTAGGCGATATGCTATGGAGTAAAGCTGGAGTTTTTTGAGATGGCCAGTGTAGGGCATCTGTTTGAGGTCAGTAATCCTCTTTGTGAGGTACTTCTGTGGCCTTTCCAGCTGCTGCAGATGTCTTGTGAGGTACATTCCAAAAGAGGCGTTGTACTCTATAATGGGTCTAATGAGTGTCGAGTAAAGGGGAACAATTTCTTCTTTTTTCCTGAATGAGAACCCTTTTCTGATGAAGTGTGCCACTTAGAAGGATTTCCTGACTACTGTGGCAATGTGATTATCAAAGGAGACACTACTGTCCACCTGGGTCCCAAGGTCTCTTATCACACATTCGGCATTAAGTAGACTGCTGCCTACGTGGGAGTTCATGGGTACAGAGTTTTTAACAAAGGGGGTGACAATGCACTTTTTGGCATTGAGCTTGAGGCCATGGCTCTGACACCAGGCATCTGTCTCAGTGAGGCCCTTCTGTAGGATGTCCACATCATTTGGGGACTCAACTATGGCTCCTAGTTTGCAGTCATCTGCAAACTTCGTTAGCTAAAGGCCTTCTGTGTTAACCTGTACTTCAGAGAAGTAGATACCAAACAGGAGAAGTCCCAGGACTGAACCCTGTGGTACTTCACTTGTCACTGGTTTGAAGTCAGATTTGGAGTCTGCAACTTTTACAGTGTGGGGTCTGTCAGTGAGCCAATTGGCAACCCATCTTGTGACATAGGGATTTATACCTAGTTTAGTGAGTTTAGCTGTAATTCCAGGATGGGAGATGGTGTTAAAAGCCATGAAATGAAATGCAAATAAATAAAATAAATAAATAAATGATAGTACTAGGTTATCCTTCCCCATAAATGCACCTGAATAGGACTTGTTTCCCTTGTTAAGGCCTGATTTAGTGATTCCCCATGTTGTGGTTTACCAAAATGGTTTGACTAAGTCTGAGTCAGTTGCTGTTACAATTGAATAATGATGATGGTACACTCATATATGCATGCATACTTACTGCCACTGTGACAAAAACACATTTCTGGTACACTCTTATCTATACTATTCATGTATCATCAAATAATGTGTACCTAGAACCATGGGGCATCAACAACAGTTTATCTACACCCTTGGCACTTCATCAAAGCTACTAAAATTCCCCTAAACAGACATTTATTTTATTTATTTTATATTTATATTTGGACCGGGCTAGTCCAACTGGATACAAGTCCATTTTCAGTGGAGGCCCGAGGAGAAAAGCTCCGCTATCTACTACATGGTCACAAAAACAGAACATACAAAAATATCACAATGGTTATAAGTCAAGTATGGATATAAGTCACAAGTAAGAAAGGCAGTAGCAACAATTTCAGGAAGTTTACAAAGAAGGGGGATAGAAAGACAAGGAAATTATTTAAGTACAGATGTGGTAAGAGAAGGGGGAGAAGAATTAAGTTTTTTAAAAAGTTAAGATGAGTGTTATTAGAGAAGTATAGTTATTTAGTCGACAGGAAAAAGAAAATAAATTGAAGAAATATATTTGGGAGAATTTATGCGGAATGAAGGAGGAGAATAGAAGGTCATAGAGGAGCTAGATCAACTGGGATTGATGCAAGAACAAAGCCAGTGTTTAGTAAGAAAGAGTTTCAATTTAGTCTTAAATAGTGTAATGGAAGTGTGGGCTGCAAGGTCTGGAGGAAGTTGGTTCCAGATCTTACCAACTGAGTTGGAAAATATGGAATCACCTGCTGTATTCTTAGAAAGAGAAGTTTGAATCAGTAGTTTATTAGAAGAGCGTAGGGCTTTTAAGTTGTTGTAGGGTTTTATAAGGGTGGAGGGCATGGGTATGTTTTCAGGGTGGTAAAGGGCTTTGTGGGCAAGTGTAAGCTGATAGTACTGAATTAGGTGAGGTAATTCCAGCCATCCTAGTTCTGACAGTGATGTGTTTTATATGGAGAGGCAGTGGCAAATCTTGCAATGTTGTTGTAGGCTGTTGTGAGCTTATTAATGTTATGCTTAGATGGGTTAGAATAAATGGGGGAAGTATATAGTAAAGTGGAGATAAGATGTGTTCTTGCTATGGTAGTTCTTGCTTCAGTAGTTAGGAAAGTTCTGATTCTATAGAGAGAACCTAGTTTTCTATTAGTTGCTTTTATGCTGGAGTTAATGTGAAAATCAAATTTTAGTAGATTGTCAATAGTAATACCCAATAGTTTGGTTGTTTGGTCAGGAGGGATAAGGGCGCCATTGTTAGAAGTAGTTGTGAAATTAATAGGGGGAGATAGATGTGTAGGTGAGAAGAGGAGAAGTTTAGTTTTTTTAGGGTTTAAGAGGAGACAGTGGTTAGAGAACCATTGCTCAATAGTAGTGAATGTCTTTTGGGTAAGATAGTGAAGGTCAGCTTGATTTGTGGCAGAGCAAATGATGGTGGTGTCATCAGCATACTGAATGCAAGTAGTTAGGGGTGTGGCAAGATGCAAGTCATTAATGAAGATGGAAAATAAAAGAGGACCTAAGATGGAGCCTTGAGGGACCCCTAAGGTGGTGGGGAGAAGTTCAGAGAGATTGTTGTTCCATAAAACAGCCTGTTTACGGTTTTGAAGGTAGGAAGTGAACCAAGTTAAGGCAGGGGTGTCAAGAGAGAGTGATTTTAAGTGATGAAGAAGGAGTTGGTGATTCACCATATCAAAGGCTTTAGAAAGGTCTACAAAGAATGCTGATGAGAGAAGATTGCTATTACGGTTAATATTAATGGAGTCAGTGAAGGATAATAAGGCTGTGGTGGTGCTATGGTAAGGGCGGAAGCCATGTTGGCAGTTAGTGAGGAGATTGTTAGAAAGGAGGTGATTTAGTAACTGTTTGTGGATGCATTTCTCCATTATTTTTGCAATAGGAGATAGCAGTGCTATAGGGCGGTAGTTAGAGTATTCAAATGAGTCGCCTCCTTTGAAGAGGGGGATGATGTGTGAGATTTTCCAGAGGGAAGGTATAGTATTTTCGGTTATGGTTCTGTTTATTAGTATAGAGATTGGGTAGGCAACCGTTTTGGCACCTAGCTGGAGATATTCAGCTGGGAGTTTGTCAGCTGAGGGGGTAGAGGCTTTAAGTTTTTGAAGTAGATTTAGAATATAGGAGGTAGGTATGGGTTTAAGTTGCATACGTGGAGGAGTGAAGCTTGGGCTACCTAATAAAGTGGGGTCAGGGGTTTGTTGGTTGGCCAGATTAAGTATTGTAGACGTAAAGAAGTTATTAAAAGCATTAGCTGTTTGTAAGGGAGAGTCAGGGCAGGAGCCAAGTGGATTTGGAGTTTCAACTTTTCCAGGGGACAGAAGTGTGTTAATAGATTTCCAAAATTTGTGTGGATGATGGTGGGATGATTGCTGTAGTTGTTAATTGCTAAAATTAAAGATCACACACCGAACATACAAAATACAGAACCATACATCCTCCCAAGCATCTGTGACACCCCACCACTTGACCAGTAATCAAGGAGCCTTAATCCTCACCACTGCCACCACTGGGGGGATGTAAACTGGGAGGATGACAAGTGCACAGACAGTATTTCCAGATGCAGCTCTCTGAATCGAGTGCAATTTCCCTGAAGAGCACATAGAGACCACAGTCAGTCTAGGGCTGGTTTCTCCCTCTTTCTCCAGATCTCCAAGAAGACTCCCCACTGGCACAGCTATAGAGCTGAGATCTCAGCTGAGTGACCAAGCCAAGACATCCAGCACCCTCTCTGTCCAAACAGTGCTTTGTGTCCCTGCCCAAGTAGCTGTCACACATAAACTCTTTGTGGTTTGATTTGCACACACACACACACACACACACACACACACACACACACACACACACACACACACACACACACACACACACACACATGCATGCACACACACACACACACACACACACACACGCACACACACACACACACACACACACACACACACACACACGGGAAAGGCTGGCACAAGTTTACTAGCTATGCCCCCTTCTGTCCAAACTATGAGGTAGTTTCCACTGCCACCAGCCACTCCTTATCAACTACTTTAAGGCCCTTAACAAAGGGTGTCCAATCTTACTGTGTAATGCTACTATTAATACAAATGGTAGTTTGACCAAGAGCAAGGCTATTAGGAGTGGCCTCCAGTGTCACCAAATAAATATGCAAGTAGTCTCAGAACTTAAATAGCTCTACAAAGATCAGTCACAATGAAATGTTTAAATATATTTAGTAATAAATAATAAAAGAACAAGAAAGTTCAGAATCACAGGAAATATTTAAAACAACATTGCAGGACAGTCTCAAATAAATAAAAAAAACATCTAAATTAAGCTTTGCTATATTCCTGACTATATCTAAGAGAATTATACTGCTCCCTAGACTTACTTACTCAGAGCAAGATAGATGTGTGGTGAATGGATCTTGTCAGGTCCAAGACAGAGTACAGAATGCTGTGTCTCTCTATGAGACCTCTTAAGTTAATATCTCAAATATTACTGTGGAGCTAGTTTGCAGAATGACATAATTTCTTGTCATCCGACTCCTAGTTCCCAGGCCCCAAAACAACTATTGATGGCAGCTGGTAGCATTTAGCATCTACCTGTAAAAATACATAGACAAGGGCTTTTCCTCAGATCTTTGGCAAACAGTGGAAGTCATAAAACTATAAAACACTTCCAAGACAGTACAGAAAGCTCCCTAGTTTTAGACATTGTGTCTCCTTGCTGCACTGAAACTGAAAGGCAACATATTTTTATGGCCTAGCCATAAAGTAATTTAATTTCAGTTATTTTTATGACGTTAACCTCCTGCATTCCAGTTTCCATTGTTAAAATATACATTTAAACAGTTACAATAGTGCATGTACATTTCTATTCTATTCCAGTAGGGTACACCATGGATAAATTTCAAACAGCACTTTGTAAAATACCACTTCAGCACACATGTCTGTACAAACCATATGACATGCAGCTCTAATACATTTGTAACACAAACATCTTATATGAATTATGTTGATGTTCACAAATGATATATAATTATTTACAAAATTTCAGATAGCTGTGCTGGCAGTATCTTCCTTTGTTATGCTTTTTCCCCCCTCAAAGACTCAAGCTAGTTTTTTCAAGTGATCCTTGAGAAACATTGCTTGAGAGGGAAGATCCTATCTGGGAATACCTTACCCCATTCCCTGTCTTGAGAGCACATTTGTGTTGGCATTGCTAACCTCACTGCAGTGCTGCACTGTCATATCATATGCCTGCAACCCTAGGCTTCACCTTACTAACTTGGCATTTTGCTGGCTGGCTTGAGGTAGCCATGTTAAGGGATTGTGGTCTGTAACTACAGTGAATTTTCTTCCATGCAGATAAGGCTGAAGTTTCTGCAGTGCCCACACTGGGGCTAGACTTTCCTTTTCTACAGCTGCATAGCATTCCTCCCTGGGTTGGAGCCTACAGTGGAGATATACCACTGGGTGCTCTTTTCTCTCTGAGGAAACCTTGCTGAGTACAGCTCCAGTCCCATGGTTTGAAGCATCCAACTGCACAACAAATTCTTTGCTGTAATCTGGACTGGCTAACACAGGCAGTTCACCCAAATCTCCTTTAAGCTTCTGGAATGCCTGCTCACATGCTGGGGTCCACACTACCTTATCTGGCCTGTTTTTCCTTGTCAGGTCTGTAAGGGGATCAGCGATGGTACTATAATTGTGGACACACTTTTTGTAGTACCCTGCTGTCTCTAACAATGGCCTCACCTGCTTTTTGGTAACATCAGCAGGCCATGCCTGAATTGCTTCCACTTTGTCAGGTTCTGGCCTGACCTTACCACTCCCCACTCTTTGTCCCAGGTAAAAGACCTTTGCCATACCCACCTGATACTTATGAATTAATCACCAATCCAGCCCTCTGTAGTCTGTCCAGCACCTCCCTGACATGCTAAAGGTGTTCTTGCCAGGGATGGCTGTAGATGGCAATATCCTCCAGGTAAGCAGGGGTGAAATCTCCTGCTCCTGCTAGGATACTTTCTACCAGCTTCTTGAAAGTTGCTAGAGGATTTTTCATCCCAAAGGGCATCTTTGTGAACTCAGACAAACTGAAAGGAGTCACAAAGGCTGGCCTCTCTCTAGCAGTGGGAGTCAAGGGCACCTGCCAGTAACCCTTGGTATGATCGGTAGTGGTAAGATACTTAGTCCCACTCAGCTGCTCTAGGTCCTTATCTGTCCTAGGCATGGGATAAGCATTTAACTCTGTGTGACTATTTAATTTCCTGTAGTCCACACAGAACCTGGTGCTGCCATCCTTCTTTGGTACCAGCACCACTGAGGAGGCCCAGGGACTGCTGGACTCCTGGATTACCCCTAGATCCAACATTTCCTGTATCCCCTCCCACAGAGTCTGTTTGAGACCCTCAGGCACCCCATAAGGGGCCTGCTTAATAGGCCTTTGGAGCCCTGTATCCACATGGTGCTGTACCAGGTGGGTGCACCCTGGTTTCCCAGTAAACATGCCCCAAAACTCCTGTAACACTGCTTGGATTTCTCAAACCTGGGTAAGGGATAGCTGCTGGGACATTGCTACCCTTTCCACTGAGGTGTCAGTCCGAGCCTCACTGAGGAGATCAGTCACCAGATCTCCCTCAGAACCATCTTGCCATCCACTGCAAATACTTAGCACAAGGGCCTCCCTATCGTGGTAAGGTTTCATCAAGTTAACATGGTACAAGTTATGCCCCTGCTTCCTGCCTAGCAAGTCTACCATGTAGTTAATGGCATTGACCTTCCTTACCACTTTAAAGAATCCCTCCCAAGAGGCCTGCAGCTTGTTGCGTCTGACAAGAATGGGAGCCATTACCTGCATGAGAGCCATTACCTGCTGCCCTACAGCATACTCTCGAGTTTGAGCATTCCTGTCATGCCAGATCTTTTTCTGCTGCTGGGCTTCTGCCAGGTTCTCCTGCGCCAAGCCCATGAGTTCCCTGAGCCTTGTCCTGAGGTTTAGGACATATACCATAACAGAGTCCTTGTGGGATTCACACTCACCCTCCCATTCATCACAAATCAGATCTAAAGGTTCCCTCACCCTATGCCCATAGAGCATCTTATAAAGGGTGAAAAACCTGTGGATTCCTGGGGCACCTCTATGTAAGCAAACAACGGATGGGGCAAATATTTGTCCCACTCCCTCTTAAATTGGTCTGCAAATGCTGGTAACATGGTCTCTAGTGTAGAGTTTAACCTCTCCAGCAGACCATTAGTATGGGGATGCTAGGGAGTGGTCTTTAGGGCTTAACCCACAAGCAAGCTGGTCTGACATGAAACTGGCACCTCTGTCATTATTTCTTTCGGGAATCCTACCCTGCTGAGAGTCTCTAACAAAGTATTTTCCACCTTTTCTGCCTAGATGAAGGACAGAGCCACTGCCTCAGGGTAACTTTTAGCATAATCTGCTACCACTCGGATATACTTCTTCCCTGTGGAACTTGGGATACTCAGAGGCCCCACAATTATCCATAGCTATCCTCAAAAACAGCTCCTCAATCACAGGCAAAGGCATCAAAGGTGCTTTCACCTTGTCTCCTGCCTTGCCTCATTTTTGTCACTGCTCACATGTCCTGCAGTACCCTGTTACGTCTCTGGAAATCCCAGGCCAATAAAGGTTCTGCATAATGCATCTCTTTGTATGCTTTATGCCCATATGACCTGCAAAGGGAATGTCATGGGCTATGGTTAGAAGTGCCAGATGGTAGGCTCTGGGCACTACCAGCTGCTGCATTCTCTCACCCTCTAGCCCTCCTTCAGGGGTCCACTCTCTATACAGTAACCCTTTGCTCCAGTATACAGATTCTTCTTCTCACTGACAATCAAGTGCCTCACTAGCTTTCTCCCTCAGGCCTTGTAATGTAGGATCTGAGAGCTGAACCTGTCTCAGTCTCTCTTTGCAGCACTTCCCAACTCCCCTTCCACAGGAAGTCTGGTATTCTTTGACAGCGGTGCCTCACTGTCATCTTGGGTACTACTACTCACCTCTGCCCATACAGTCACTCTGTCCAAGGAAACATCAGCACCCACAAGCAGCTGTGGCTCACCTTCAGTCTCACTGCTACAGGGTAGCTCCCTCTCTGAAGTAACCACCTCACCAGTCCTGGCTTCAAGTGTGCAGTCTGTCTGCCCCCCCCCCCCCCCAGGCTACTAGACTCACATGCTTGTCTCCAAGCCTGACTGCATGTTATTGCATCCACACAAGGTACTGCATTATCAAAATCATTTCCTATCATGACATCTGCAGGGATAACTTTAAACACACCTACTTGCTTGCTTCCTTTTTCACCTTCCCAGTCAAGGTGAACCCTAGCCAAAGGTGTTTGGAATGGGGTCCCTCCTAAAACTCTGACTGGCGTAGACTGCCCAAGCAAGTAGTGCTCCTCTTTAACCATTTCAGGCTTCACAATGATTAGGTCAGAGGCTGTGTCTCTCTTAGCAGTGGCCTGTTTCCCATCTAGTAAGATAGGATATAACCTGTTGTGGTAGTTTGGTACCCTTGTTGTCTCCAGACAACTTACTGCTGGCATTCTGTGATTCCCACTTACTGGCTCTGCCACCTTTAGTTCCCCATCTTGCCTCTGTGGACATCTATATGCTACATGGCTCCACTGGTTACATTTAAAACATTTAACTCTTAGTAATGGCCATGTACCTGAACTACTGGCTTCCCCTGTTACTGGTGGACTCTGTTGGGGTGGTTTAGGCTGCCCACCATGGGTTCCCTTAGACCCATGCACAGCATTGGGTATCCCTTTCCTGTGCAGTGATGCCCTGCTTGCTAGGTATAGGTCTCCCTTTTTCCCCAACTCATCTGCAGTCCTGCATTCCCTATCTGCCAACCAGATTCTCATGTCCTCAGGCAAAATGCTAAGGGCTTGTTCCATCACCAAAAGGTCTGCCAGCCCTTCAAAAGTGGTGACCTGACACCCACTCACCCATCTATAAACATAAGTGCTTAACTCAGCAATATATTCACACACACTTTCATCTGCCTTGCATCTATGCTCACAAAACTTTTTTCTATAAGCTTCAGGTGTTAACTTAAAACTTCTAACAGTATTGTAATTTAAGCAATCGGTATTAGACAATTTAGAAATAGCAGTTACAGCTTTACCATGGAGTAAGGGGGTCAGGAACCGTACCCAGAGCCCTTGGTCAACATTATACTGTTTACATACCCTTTCAAACATATGAATAAAACTATCAGAATTATTACCCTCTGTAAATTGTGGAAGAAATTTACTGTCCTTTGTTGCTTCTGTGGTTACTGCCTTCCCCATTACCTCCATGACCCTGGCAAAGAGTCAGCATCTCCTTTTCATGTTTCCTTTGCCTCTCATTATCCTCAGCTTCCAGAGGTCTCAGTCTCTCTGCTGATTCTAATTCAATTTGTTTCTGTTTCTCCTTTTCTTCAGCTTCCAAACACCACAGTCTCTTTGCTGATTCTATTTCTAAACATTTGGTCTCCACTTCAAGTCTCTTTAACTCGACAGATTTTTAAGTCTGTTAAGGAAATGTTGAACTGTCCATTTTCTGAGAGTTGTACATCCCCAAGGCCAGTCTGGTTGTCCTTCTGGTTGCTGGTCTGTAATGCAGCTGTGACTAAGGCTGCAATCATCTCTGTTTAGTTGGATTGGCATGCCCCAATCCTTTGGCTTGGCATATCTCAGCCAATTGGCTCCTTGTCAGCTTGCCATACTTCTCTGCCGACATCCTTACTTGCTCTCCCTGATTAACTAAGCTAACAAAAAATAAATAAAGCAATTGTGATATGGAACTCTGAATGTTCACTATGTGGCTGCTTCATAGTACAAACACCTTCCTTAGTGACCACTGTTTACAGGCTACATTAATTCAATATCCACACCACTGAATCTTAATATGTGATGTGGTGATTCCACCACTGCCAAGCAATAAATGTGACACCCCACCACTGGACTAGTAATCAAGGAGCCTCAATCCTCACCACTGGCACCAGTGGGTGACATACACTGGGATGATGACAAGTACGCACACAGTATTTCCGGATGCAGCTCTTTGCATCAAGTGCAATTTCACTTAAGAGCACACAAAGACCACAGTCAGTCCGGGGCTGGTTTCTATCTCTTTCTCCAGATCCCCAATAAGACTCCCCAATGACACAGCTATAGAGTTGAGATCTCGGCTGAGTGACCAAGCCAAGACATCCAGAACCCTCTCTGTCCAGCCAGTGCTTTGTGTCCCTGCCCAAGTAGACACACACAGTCTTTGTGGTTTGATTTACACATAAACACACACGCACACACACACACACACACACACACACACACACACACACACACACACACACACACACACACACATACATACACACACTCACACACACACACACACACACACACACAACTGGGAAAGGCTGACACAGGTTTACTTGCTATGCCCCCTTCTGCCCAGAGCACCAGCCACTCCTTATCAGCTACTTTAAGGCCCTAAACAAAGGGTGTCCAATCTTAAAATAAATATGCAAGTACTCTCAGAACTTAAATAGGTCTACAAAGATCATACACAATGAAAGGTTTAAATATTTGTAATAATAAATAATAAAAGAACAGGAAAATACTCAGTATATTTTTACAGTGACATCAGAGTTCAAAATCATAGGAAATATTTAAAACAACATTGCAAGGCAGTTTCAAATAAATAAAAAAAAAATCTAGATTAAGCTTTGCTATATGTCTGACTATATCTAAGACAATTATACGGGTCACTAGACTTACTTACTCAGAGCAAGGCAGATGTGTGGTGAATGGATCTTGTCAGCTCCAAGACAGAATACAGAATGCTGTCTCTCTCTAACAGAGCTTTTAAATTAATATCTCAAATATTACTGCTGGGTTAGCTTGCAGAATGACATAATTACTTGTCATCTGACTCCTAGTTCCCATGCTCCAAAGCAACTGTTGATGGCAGCTGGTACATTTAGCATCTACCTGTAAAAATATATAGACAAGGGCTTCTCCTCAGATCTATGGCAAATGGTGAAAGTCATAAAACAATAAAACACTTCCCAAGACAATACAGAAAGCTCCCTAGTTTTAGACATTGTGTCTCCTTGCTGCACTGAAACTGAAAGATCTTTTTATGGCCTAGCCATAAAGTAATTTAATTTCAGTTATTTCCTGAAGTTAACCTCTTGTATTCCAATTTCCACTGTTAAAATATACATTTAAACAGTTACAATAGTGCATGTACATTTCTGTTCTATTCCAGTATGGTACACTGTGGATACATTTCAAATAACACTTTGTAAAATACCTCTTCAGCACGTCTGTACAAACTATCTTATATGACATACAACTCTAATACATTTGTAACACAAACATCTTATATAGATCATGTTGATTTTCACAAATGACATATAATTATTTACAAAATTCCAGATAGCTGTGCTGGCAGTATCTATGTTTGTCACAGCATTATACGTTGTCTGAGACAAATCTACAGCATGGTGGGACTAACCCTCCAAATACATAAATAAATAAATTAAAATATTTACCTAGATTAAATACAAAAATATAGTATAAAAATTCTGTGTTGTGCAGAGATTGATAACACCCTAACTACACCCTAGAAGACCTGTGCCCAATTAGCATTAGGATTGCTTAGGGGACTGTGATGGATTCAGGTTCTTTTCCTGCCAGGGCACAATTGGATGGTGGAGGATATAGGACGTGTGGAAAAAACACCATAATAGTAAAGTAGAGAATACATGCTACATGGTTGCACCCATAATCCACTGTTAAAAATGAAAGACCATTTCCCTATCAAAAAAGTGGATGCTATAATCTTACAAATCCAGACAATGTTCACAACACAGAAAAACAACTAATTTGTCATACTCAAAGATTATGGTTTGAATGAAGCTTTGATATGCTACAGTGCAACAGTTCTGTCGTGTAGCTACCAATACAACAGAGGTCTGAAAATGTGTAATACATAAACACATTTATGCCTCAGTATAAAGAAAAACATATCATTAACCCAAATTCAAAAGTAGAAATTTGGACTTATTTTGTTGTATTTCATTGCAAGGAAAATATTTTTAAAACAAATACAGCACATTTTGTCAACCTTTAACATGAAACAATCTTTCTACTCTAGATGTTTGTGGATAGCTAAATAGTTTATATGTCTGTTAATAGTTCACTGAAGCAAAAGCAAGAGTGGATTCCAGTTATAGTTTTGCCACCTCATGAAGAGTGTGGGAGAGGGTCTGTCAGCACTTATACTTAAAACTGGAAGCCTTAAAACATACAGGTCAGCTAGTTCATTTTATTGAGCATTTACAACTGCTGTTAAACAGGTGAGCGCTGCTCTGAGAATACAAATCAGAGTAATTTGAACAAAAAAAGAGAAAATCAAAATAGATCCCAAAAGCAGTGCAGGATGCCTGTGACTTACAATGCTGACATTCTATTTACATGGAAGCTAAAAATGATTTCCTTATGTCTAGCATAACTCATTTAAGGGGCTTGAAATTGATTCTGAGAAAAAAAAACTCTTGAGATCAGTTTACAGGAGCAGGTACATTGAGATACAATAACCATAACCATGTAATGATTCTACAGCATTAAAACAGAGTACAACAATGAAATAACAGAGCTATAGTGGCAGCCATTATTTGTTTATTTATGTATGTATGTATGTATGTATGTATGTATATATGTATGTATGTATACTTTTTGTTGACTTGTTAGTCCCACTAGTCCAGTCACCTCTTTTCAGGGGAGACCCAAGGTGGTCTTCATACTGACTAAGGAAAATTTGGTCTGTATACTGGGGAACTTCCCCTAATCATCATTGCTGTAAGTGGGACCTATTTTGGAGGAGCACTTTCTGTTTCCATTCTAGGTGCAGAGGTGGCCTAGAGAAACAAGGAGGCAGATACAGAGAGCGAAGGAAATGATAGAGTGGTGAAAGAAATGGAAGATAAAGCAAATATCAAGACCTGAGAATATGTGCAGGATTCTGAGGAAATGTTTCAGGGAATCCTGTTTGATTGAGATGAGTCAGCAAATGATGGATGTATAATTACAGCCCTCCAGTCAGGAGGGTTGCAGGATGATTTACTTAAAGAAATGGTCATGCAGAATGAGACACAAAATGAAGGAGAGTTTCCCTGGGGAACATTATGGAGAAAATACAAAAGGGAGGATGCAGAAACAAATAGTGTTGAGCTGGAAAAGAAAACATATGCAGAGAAAGTAAAAGAAGGCAAAGGAGTAGCATAACAGAAGGCAGAAGAAAATGAAAAATAGAAATCTGTAGTAAGGATTCAAAGTAAATAAAATACAAAGAAATGGACAGGTATGAAGTGTATGACAATTTAAAAGCTCCTTTGGGTGTAAAAGTACATGAGGTAAGACCATTTATTCTTATTAACAAGAAACATTTTGTGACATTATATTTGAGACTGTTTTTTTCAATGGAAAATTTTCATAGAGAATATGAAAAAAAGAAAGATTGTAACCCATGGAATCTTTATGTGATAAACACATTTAACAGGGAAACAAAAAAAGAAGATTCATGTACAATTTTGAACAGAGGTAGAAAGAGAGACTTTGAAAGGAAATTTGAAAGCTTTATGTATAGAAGTACTGTACATTGCCAAAGTTTATGACAAATGGGGTTTATGGACTGGTAGCTGGGATTGTAATATTGTGTTAAAAATGGAAAGAGAAAAAAAATATACAAACACCAAGCATGATAAATGTGAAGGGGAACTGGGGTGTTGTAAAATACTGGGGACAACCCGAAACACTTTTTTTTTATTTTGTGGAAGAGGACATTTGATAAGTAACTGTGACAAAAGAAAATGTTATATTTGTGGGGGAAATGGTACATGATCCAAAAATTGTGAATTGACATGTTATAAATGTAACTAAATTGGGTATTTATGGATGGATTGTAAAAATGAAAATAAGAGTAAAGAAAAAGCAAAAGAAAGTGAAGAAAATGAACAAAGGGAAGACATTTTAGAAGTTGTAGAAACTGAAGAAGAATTACATGAGAAAAAATAAACAGGACATAGAATAAAGTTCTGAAATAAGTAATGAAGAAGTCATAAGTTGGGAGGTAGTAAAATGGGAAAATAATTCTATTGGTAAAAGGGTGAAATACAAAAAAGAAAATTTAAAGAGATAAGTACAAAAAAAAAGGAAAGGCAATTTATGAAAAAGTATTTATACAGATAAAGAGTGGGACTTGGTATAATAGTTAAGGTGTTTGACACTCAGACACAAAGTACAGTGTTTGATTCCCAACTTTGGGAAGGAAATTGGTTAGGCTTAGAATGACCTAGTAATTAGCTATGAACTTATAAAACCATGAATCTAAGGAAAAGAGAAATTGTAAATTTTAGAGTGCTTTCTGTTAATGTGAATAGTATTATGAATACAGTAAGAAAAATAGGAATTTTGGAGTTGTATAATACATGTGATGTAGATGTAATTATATTAGAAGACACCAGATGTTTAGCAAATTAAGAAATATTAGAAACAGAGCAATTATGGGAAGGAAAGATAATCTGAAATTTAGGAAATGAGAGATGTTCTGGAATAGCCATATTCTGTGGAAATACAGTAAAGATATTAGCTGTAGCTTTAGCAAAAATGGGAAGATTAACCATTGTAGAATTAAAATGGAGAGAACAAGTATATAGAAATATAACACTAAATGCTTATACTAGTGTAAAGAAAGGGAAAGCTTATTTATCAGATTTTTAGACTATGTAGTGATAAATATAAATATTATAATACCAGGAGAATTTAATTATGATTTAAGATGCAAATGTAAAAAGAAAGGAAATGATATAAGGAAAATGTTGCACATTATAAGATGTAAGTTAAAACTTTGGGACAAAAATTCATGGACTTACAAAAGGGGTATGTATAGAACTGAAATAGATTATTTTATAGTATCAGAAGGTTTAGTTATAGGAGAAGGGGAGGTAGTCGAAAAAGGATTTTCTGATCATGTTAAATATGGCTAGAGATAAAAGAAATAAGGAATATGTAAAAATAGGGAAATGAATAAATGTAATAAATGAGAAAGCACAGAGTGAAGAAAGAAAGAGATTAGGAATATTATGGAAAGATCTTTTTACTATGAGAACACGTTATAAAAATTGGACTGAATGATGGATGATATTTAAGGAAATATATAACTTCTTTTTACAGTGGCAATATGCTGTGAGAAAAGTACAGCAAAAAATATAAAAGCACATATAATGATGCATTGGAAGATTTAGAATATAATGATAGAAAGTACTTTGACAAAGAAAAATAATTATATGAAAGAAATCAAGAAAAAGAGAAGTACTGAGTTACTTAAGCAGATTAGTAAAGGAATATGGTAGTGTAATGAGAGAAATAAAACATGTAAAAAGAGAAATAGAAAGCACTCAGGAAAAGTTTATGAATAGTTTAGTACAATATGTACAATAAATGTTTAAAGAAAAAATAAGGTAGTGAAAAACATGGAAAGTAAAAAAAGTTAACAGAAAAAGAGAATAAACAGTTGGAAAAGGAGATTTCTTTAAATGAGCTAGATAAAATATTAGGATAAGTAAATATTTTGGATGCAGGTCCAGCTGGAATAGGGTATGAAATGTATAAAATTTAAGGGACTGGCAAAAAAAAATATTTTTTAAAGATTATGAATGAATGGTTAAATGAAGGTTTTATGTATACAGAATCATGCAGTGGAATACCTAAATTCATATGGAAGAAGGAAGATAGAAGACAATTAAAAAACTGGAGATCAATAGCATTGAATAATAATGATTATAAGATCTTTGTGAAAATAATGCAAAAGAGATTTGAAACTAAAATGGAAAATATTATGAAAGATAACATATATAATATAAAGGGGAAGGGTTGTCAAGAATTATTAATGATAGTTACAGAAATTGTGGATGATATTATGAACCAAAAAGAAGAAGCAAAAATCATGATAGGAGACCTTAATAAGGCTTTTGACAGAATTGGACATGAAATCTAATGGGCAGTAATGAAAGAATATAATATAAGTGAGAAAATTAAGAAATTTTGTATATCAGCCTACAGTAATAATAAAGCAAATATACTAGTAAATGGCTGGTTAAGCCTGGAGGTACTTGACACGGTCCTAATAAATCAACACAGACAACCAATGACATTTTACGACCTTTATTGTAAAGAAAATGAATAACAAACATCAAACTTTGTTGAGCCACACAAATTCAACATTGCAACAAATAGGACAGTAAACATAAGGGCAGCGCACCCGCTCGCCCTTGGATAAGCAGCGTCCCCCACTTGCTCACTTATCAAAGTAATCATGAAGGCAGCGTCCCTGCTCACCTTAATATCATCAACTCCATAATTCCATTCCAAGTCATCCACCATCAATTCCAAATATCCTACTGAGGGGGACAGAAAAGGATCAAGCCTAACCCTATTCTCTGCCCCTCACGCCACACCAAACGGGCAGGCTGGGCGGGCAAGAAGGCCACACCAAAATGTGCTTACTCATACCAGTTTCCCCTACAAACCCCCTAAAACCCACCCCTATGCTTTACCTCACTTCCTCTCCCAGCTCCCAACTTAATTAACTATTTCCTACCCACTCCCTACCCTCACTACCTAACCTACCTATCTTCCTACATCCAGCTCCCCCCACTCTATTCATACCAAGGTCGTCTCGTAACAAATTTGTCTGTTCCAAATTTCACTTGTCACGGTCCTAATAAATCAAAACAGACAACCAAAGACATTTGACGACCTTTATTGTAATGAAAATGAATAACAAACATCAAACTTTATTGAGCCACACAAATTCAACATTGCAACAAGTAAGATAGTAAACATAAGGGCAGTGCACCCACTCACCCTTGGATAAGCAGTGTCCCCCACTTCCTCACTTATCAAAGTAATCATGAAGGCAGCGTCCCCGCTCACCTTAATATCATCATTTTCATAATTTCTTTCCAAGTCATCCACCATCAATTCCAAATATCCTACTGAGGGGGAGAGAAGAGGGTCAAGCCTGACCCTCTTTTCCACCCACCAGCCCAAAGGGCTGTTCCCCTCAGACCATACCACTTTTCAGTAGATCCTCCACCTTTATGCCCAGGTTAAGATTAAATAAATCAAGCCCAAATTCATTGAGATGAACTCCATCCAACCTATACCATACAGGGTCCCTGCTTTCAAAATCCACATGCCGTATCGTATGCACCCCAATGTCCTTCAAATATTTCACCAACATAAAATTAACATACCTCCTAGCCCTCTCCACCTCCACAAAATTCCTTGCCGCTCTCCACACCAACTAGGGAATAATCTCGGACCATATCAGAACCAAAGATAGATACATCCTCCTCAATGCTAACACATCCTTACAAATATGATGTACCAACTGCCTTTTCTGAAGCTTATCTAAATCATTCCCCCCTAAATGAATCAACAACAACTGCGGCAACCCCCATTGACAATGTAACCCAATAAATACTTGCAATATCCTGCTCCACATCAACCCTCTAACAACATGCCAGATGACCTTCCATCCAAAATGGTCCAGCCCCAAATTCATTCTTTTGCGTCTAATTGCTGCACGCCTAGCTGCCCAAAAGATGAAAGAATGCCCTAAGATGATGATCCTTCTGCTACCTAAAAAAATAAACAAACTTGTAAACAAATTCTACCACAAAGCTACTTAATATAAGACAAAAAGGCATTGGAAGATCACCTTCCCACCCTCTTGATGACTTCTATAGAACTTCCTCCCTTCGCTAAGTCCGATGCCCTACCCATCCTAAAAGAATGAGAAGAAAATGTATCCCCTTCTAAACCAACACTACAAAGAGCCCTCCTCATAACCAAATTCAGTTGCTCACCCGTCAAGCCTTTACCAGCTACTAAAGTAAAAACCAAACCTTGCACTCTACCCCTCTGGACCACCCACAATCTCTTCTCCCACACCACAGGACATCTCCAACTTACCTCAATCACTTCCAATACCATCAGGGCCCCACATCCCTCCTGATCCATCTTTGAAGATCGCAGCCGAATGTGCACCACCCTAGGTGACAACAACACATCCTCCCATAGTAATGAACCCAATAACTCGGACACTCTAAACGCCCCACAATACATCCACACACAGACCACACTCCACACCACATACTCCTCCAAGGATCCACACACCTTACCTAAACCCCGTAGCAACCTGCTTAAGACCTCTTTCATCACCGGCCATCTCCTATCTATGACCCCACCTTCAACTCTGCCCCAACCCTTTAATAGTTGACTCACCATCCAGGACCTAGTCCAATCCTGCAATCCAGCCAAACGAGTAAAAGCAGCAATGGCTGCCAACACCACTCTCACTGTCCTAACTACCCTGCCCTGTTCCCCCAACATGGCCAAGTAACACAATAACAAAACCTCTGACCACTGACACTCCTCATCTGGTAACTGCCTCAAGAACTGGTCAAAATGAAATAAAGCCCTACCATAAGCTCTTCTCATAGACACTACCCATGACTGTTGCACCAACCTGCCAATTACTATGGCCCAATCTGCCAAATGTCCTCCGGAAAGATTGCCAGATGCAATGCCACTGTTTGGGCCACCTGCTGAAACCTGCAAAACTGAAAATGAGACAAGCTATCAGCTATCTCATTCTTAACCCCAGGCACATGCTGTGAAGGAAAAGTTAATCTTCAAACTCTGCAATACAAGTTTCCTGAGAACAGGTAACAAATTAGGAGATTTTGCCATCTTAACCTGCTACACCCTCACCACTGCAACATTGTCTGAATAAAAAAACGCACTCCTACCTTTTAAATGATCCTGCCAAACCACTGAAGCCACCCAAATAGGCATCAATTCCAAAAAGGCGACATCCCGTTTCCATTCTTCTGACCAATTCTGGCCAAGGGGCCAAAAACCATTTGCCTGTAAAGTAAGCTCTCATGCTCAGACCCCCAGCTGCATCAGTAAACAACTGTATCTCCCATTTCTCTACCCAATCTGACTGCCAGAATGAAATCCCATTAAACTGTTCCAAAAATTACATCCACAACTCTAAATCCTCTCGCACTAGCTTAGTGACCCGCACTCTGTGGTGCTTACTCTTCCATCTTTTCAACAGAAATGCTACATACCAGCAAAGCATGAGCCCCAGATGCATGGCCTTACAAGTGAAATTCATCAAACCCAACAATTCCATAGCCTCTCGCACACGAACCTTGGACTTGGACTTCACCCAACAGATTTTCTCCTGCAGCCGAACTAGCTTGTCCTGCGGTAAACAAAACAGACCTTGTCCTGCATCTACTGCCAAGCCCAAAAAATCCAACACCTTTGCAGGGCCCTCTAACTTGTGCTTAGCCAAAGGAACTCTGAGGGACTCACACATCTCCACAAACTCAAGCAGAGCTGCCTGCGCCTTATCCCGGCCATCACCCACCAACAAAAAATCATCTAAATATTGAACTGCTTGCTGATCCTCCACCCTCTGCTGCCAAATCCAATAGAGTGCTGAACTAAACTTTTCAAATGTGGAACACGTCACTGCACATCCCATAGGTATGGCAGTGTCAAAATAAATTTTTTCCCCAACCACCATGCCCAAAAGGCCAATCCTCCTCCCGCACCAGCAACAAACGAAAAGCCGACTCACTATCTACTTTAACTAACCAAGGATCCTCAAAACTCCTGATAATTCGGACTGCATCACCCAGTGATGAATACATGACCTTAACCTCTGCACTGGGTATAAAGTCATTCACAGACTTACCCCCAGGGTATGACAAATGATGAATCAAATTAAATTCACCTTGCTTTTTCTTAGGAACCAAACCTAATGGTGACACTTTAAAGTTAAAAAATGGAGGACAACTAAATGGACCCAAAAATCTACCTCCCTGACACTCCTTGTCAATCAACTCCTGCAAACCCCCTCCCTCCCCTTTACAGACTTCAAGTTTTTCCCAACATACCGTCCCCCACCAATGTGGACTTAATTGAAAAACCCCTTGAAAAACCCTCAATCAATTCCCCTGCCACACTTGGCAGTGGATAATGGGTCAGGAGCAATTTCAAAATCTGGACCTTAATAGGGGAATGTGTCCCCCGATTGCCACCTAACTCCACAAAAGGATCTCCCCTTTGCTCCCGAAAGGTACCCCGGCCTCGCCCACTTACCCATGCCAGGTGAGAACCAACCCAACCTCTATGACCCACAGAATAAGACATCTGCTCCCCAGCAGGGCCCCTGCCCCCCCCCCCCACATAATGTAACAGCATGAGCTCCCATACATCTAGAGCAAATATGGGAAAATTTACAACCTACCCAAGAACACTTCCCTTCATTAAACACCCAACATATCCCAGCACCCCCTCCGATGGCTGAGCCAATCTACTACTCCATGCACCTGTGTCCATCATGGTAGAAAGCCGAATGTCCAGGTGTCTAACCTCCACCTGCATGGACCACTGCTTTCTGGTTATGAAACTTTTTATCATACCAAAATCATGCATAGCCTGGCCGCAACTTCTGTGCTTCCGTGATAGTCAAAAAATAGGCCAGAAGAGGAATAGCCAGCGAAGTATCCCTCTCCAACCAAACTGCCATGTAGTATATAAAACCAAGGACCCAGTTATCCCATGACCTGGGCCTAAACCTACCTACCCTTCTGCGACCTATGGCCGCCAATGCCACCAAAAGGTCCTTCCCATTGCCTTTGTCAACCATTGTACCCCATCAGTATCAAGCAATTCAAAGATACCAACAAATTCCCCTTTCCAAATCTTCTCCTTCACCACCAAAGATATGTGGGGAGTCAAAACAATGGGAGCCCCTTCCTGATGTAAGGCCTGCGTCACCAACCAATCCCCCGGCCATGACCCAAAATCAGACCCCACAACATACAAGTCAGACCCCAAATCTGGATCAAGCAATGATACAGTATGATCAAAAACCCCTTCACAATCAACCAACGCCTCTAAACCCCTACCCGCTAGCTCACCTTGGACCCCCTCACTGCACCCTGATGCACCTCCCATAGCTGCCGCTATATCTTCACTCCCCATCAGACCTGACCAAGAATTACCTGCAGAAGATGAAGGGGCCACCAGCGGCATCCCAACCTATGTTGCCACATCCTCTGATGCTGACTTTCTGGCTTTCTTCACCTTCAACCCCCGGTTTGTAGCTACTGTCTGCCTCTTCCGCTGAGTTTTCGGATCCTGAGCACTAGTTGATGGAACTTCAGTAGCAATGTCCTTGAAGAGGTCCTCAGCCTCCACCAAAATACTGGCCCATCTCTGTCTCAACCCTTCAGCCATAATAACCTAAAGAAACAAAAGAGAAATTGTTGTTAAAACAACCTTTTAAAGAAATGCATGCTAGCACCAACCTGCAGACAAATAGCAACACATAATTCCTAAAATCCTTATGCCTATCACCTCTCCTAAACCCTTACCTTCCGAACTACTTAATCCCCCCTACCTACCTTCTGTAAGTCAGCCCAAGAAAAAAAAAATTGCTGTCTTGGGACTTGAACCATATACCTCTGCATGTCACTGCAATCCCATGCATCTAACAGCTAGTTACTTCTACCACCTAATGCCAGTCACCCCAGACTATGCCATCTATAATCCACTATTTATTCATTATACATGTAAGATACATACATGTATATGTATATATATATATACATATATATATATATATATATATATATATATATATATATATATATATATATACTAAATACTAACTATAATACACCCCAAATCCTATTTACCTAAAGAACCTAGCTTGATTTCCCTGCCTGCCCATACAGACTAGTTATTTTACATGCATACTCTTCTGCTGCCTTTCCTTATTTTTTTTTTTATAATAAAGAAGGGAATCCATGATTGCCGATGCTACCGTGCATGCGCGCACTATCCGCTCAAACTCAGAAAGCCACACAGCTTACCTGCACCCCAGAAACCACTAACCACCAGGGATAAAGCATCTAAAAGAGACTACCCCAAGAACACTCCCCCAAGACCCAGGGACATACCACTAACCACCAGGGCACAAAAACCATCACGCAAACCTCTCAAAGCCGTGACTAGCCACCAGGTAAAGAAAACCAAATGGAACAATCCGAAAACCTCTCAAAGCCACCACTAACCACCAGGGAACCAAAACCATCCACACAAACCGGAGCACCCAGAGGAAACCCACACGACCACAGGGAGGACATGCAGACTCCATACAGAAGGCACCCCAGCTGAGGATCGAACCAGAGAACCTCTTGCTGTGAGGCGACAACGCTAACTGCTGCACCACCGTGGCTGCCCTACATCACCCACCATAATCCACAAATAAATAAATAAATATATATATATATATATATATATATATATATATATATATATATATATATATATATACAAATAACCCATACTGTACTCACCTCACTGACTAGCACTACCCAAAGCCTACCTTGCTAACATGTCAGGTCGTCAAGACTTGATCCTGTTTCAACAAGACTACACTAAAATGTGCTTACTCATACCAGTTTCCCCTACAAAACCCCCTAAGACCAAACCCTACACCTTACCTCACTTCTTCTCCCAGCTCCCAACTTAATGAACTCTTTCCTACCCATTCCCTACCCTCACTACCTAACCTACCTATCTTCCTACATCCAGCCCCCCCACTATATTCATACCAAGGTCGTCCCGTGATAAATTTGTCTGTTCCAAACTTCACATATGAAGAGTGGTGTAAGATAGGCCCCTGGGTTCAGCAAGCCCTGCACGGCATGCACCACTAGTGCAAGAGCTCCAGCAGGCAATATGTCTGCCTGCGATCCAGGAATAACCTGTAGGGACGTGCACAAGCGCTCCTGCACTAGTTCTGCACGGCCTCAGCACCTGTATGCAAATTACTCCATTTGCAGGAGAAATCCATGCAAATGAGGTGAATTTGCGATCCAGGAAGCTGGAAACCGGCCGTGCGGGACTAGTGTAATCAGCAGAAATGTACTCTGCCAGTAACACAATACATTTCTGCAAACTACAAAAAGGAGCCAAGACAGCTCCAAATAAAGGGTGGATAATATGTAGAAAGCATGCCAATGGACAACTATAAGGCCATTGGCATGGAAAACAGTTGCAAAAATAACAAAATCAACTTTTATTTTTTTTAGCCGATCTCAGCTGTTTAAGCGTAGGGCAGTGGCGCGCAAATGGGATCGGCGAAAAATAAGAAAAAAAAAAAAACTAAAATAAGCATTATAACCAAAATCACTATTTTGCCATTATACTCAATGGCAGGCAGAAGACAACATGGCCAGTGAATAGTGGTTGCTAAGGGGGGATGCTCAGTGTGTGACATGTAACTATCCATCAACAGGCAATCCTATGCAAATGAGGGGAATGATACTGAATCCCAGATTTCCCCTGCATGCTAGTCAGCACCCAACAGTGTAAGAACAGGAATAGCTTGGTGCAAGCCTAGGAGTTAGCTGACATCATGGGGGGTGTCAGGCATACTGTAAGCATATTGGAGCCCTGTGGCTTGTGTTTGCCCTTAGCTTAGCAGAGCTAAGCAAGCGGGTGTGTCTGAGGCTGCCTAGCACTCTTTCCATTGCCTAAGTGGGTGTGCGCACCTTGCACTGGGTTTTAAAGGGAAAAAACAAAAGTAAACCAGGAAATAGCAGCTCTGTGCACATTTGAGCACTGTGTTTGCGCGGCGCGTCCCCAGGCTTAAACAGGAAGGCGATGGGAAGGGAAAACAGCAGTAGGAAGGTAATCTGGGAAAACTAGCATAGCTGGCAGGTGAAATGTATCAGAATCAGCCAATTACACAGGGAGCAGCCCAGCACAGAACACTACTATAAACTATGTAAACATCTTTTCGTCTGGTTTTCCCACAAACTCTGCACCACCTGTGTATACAAGCAGGGGAATTTTAACAAACAAAAACAACAAAATGATAGGGGCTGCAATAGCTATCATACAACAACATGTGGAAGAGGCCGAGGGTGGTGAGGATGAGAATGCTGTCGACCAACCCACCGTGAGGAGATGGAGAAGAGTGTACAGACCCAGGGTAACTTACCAGGGGCTACATGAGCTGGAGATAGTGGAGTGCTATAGTGTGGACAGGGACCTCCTACAGCAAATTGATGAGCTGTGCCGGCCACACCTTACACACAGAACTAACAGAGAGGAACCCATCCCAGTGGATACCAAGGTATGTGTAGGCTTACAAATACTAGCTATAGGTACCTCCCAAAGGCCAACTGGGGATATCATGGTGATCTCACAGGCATCAGCATCCAGGGTACTCCACCAATTTCTGGATGCCATGTCAGCACATGCCAGTGAGCACATATATTTCCCCAACACCCATGAGGCGTTGGCCAGCAATATGCATCTCTTCCACCAAATTGCAGAATACCCTAAGTTAGTGGGTGCTATAGACTGCATGCAGATATGCATCAAAGCACCACCCAGTGAGTGGGGTAGGGTCTACATCAACCACAAGGGCTTCCCCTCTATCAACTTCCAGGTCATGTGTGATGCCCAGGGGATAATAATGAATGTGTGTGCTGGCTGCCCTGAAAGCTATCACGATTCCCACATCTGGCATCTGACACAACTGTACCAGAGATTTGCCAGTGGGGATATCCCTTACGGTCACCTAGGTGGGGATGCTGGTTACGCACTGGAACCGTGGCTGATGACACCCATCAGAAATGCACACACACCTGAACAAGAACTCCATAATGAGGCACATGCACAGACCAGAATTATAATAGAGCATGTGTTTGGGATGCTCACGTCACGGTTCCGGTGCCTGGACACATCCGTTGGAGCCTTGCAGTACTCACCAGCTACATGTACTCAAATTGTCATTGTATGTGTCATGCTACACAATATGATCCTGTGGAAACAGCTGCAGCAGGAACAGCACGGGGCAGGGCCACACAGCCCCCCACCATTGCCAAGGCCTGCACAGGCACAGAGTGACTCAGAGGAGGAACAATCAGAGCCTGCCCCAGTAGGCAGAAGGAGGTGTGCTCAGTATGCCCTGGCCTTGGCAAATAGGCAACCCATAGCACATACCACTGACACAGGAGGGACCCAACGAATGGCACCTCTCTCTGACTCGCACATACAGTAAAAGGGATTCCAAACATGACACTACCGGTGCTCAACCATGTGTAGGGAGTGTACTATGTGCATCCAACATAGGCAGCCCTCCAGCACCATCCTCAATATGGGCACACCCACAAGGTAAGTCACTCTCCTTACCAATTGCCGAATGGAGTAGTTTGTGTTGTTACCTGTGTCTATGGTATGGATGTGAGCATGCAAGGGAATCGGGTTGCTGAATGGTGTCACCATAGTAGCCAATACTACACATGGTGACAAAACCCACTGCAGGAAATCTGCTGGGCCACATGTGTGTCCATATGACACACACACACCAGTCAGGGAGGTTCACATACCCAACAACAGTCTCAGCCAGCAGGAAAGGTGTAGACAAACACAAACAAAGGCTGTGCTAAGGCCTCTGAATGATGCCTATGCGTAACCCCCCCAGGCCTACACAGACAGACTACATCAGGTCAGGCAGTGGGATATTAGTTCTGAAGGATAGGAAGTCAGAAACTAATATGTAGGTCAATCAAACCTAAGACCTATAGTACACTGATATGCCTCTAGTCAGCATAATAGGTTAGAAAACAGAATGAAATGAAGTACCTGACATATCAGGACAGTCATAGCAAATGTGTACTAGTGTAAGGTGTGCCCCCCCAATCCTGTGTAGCAATGTAAAAACAGTCAGGTCTGCCCTCCCCAAATCCTATGTAATGTAGTAACAGTCAGGTGTGCCCCCCCAATCCTATGTAGCCTAGTAGTATCAGTCAGGTGTGCCCCCCAATTCTATGTAGAAATGTAGTAACAGTTAGGTGTGCCCCCCCAATCCTGTGTAGCAATGTAGAAACAGTTAGGTGTGCCTCCCCAAAACCTATGTAGACATGTAGTAACAGTCAGGTGTGCCCACCAATCATATGTAGAAAAGTAGAAATGGTCTGGTGTGCCCCCTAATCTGATATACACATGTAGTAACAGGCAGGTGTGCCACCCCAATCCTATGTAGACATGTAGTAACAGTCAGGTGTGCCCCCCAATCCTATGTAGAAATGTAGTAACATGTATTTGTAGGTATAATACCAGTGGAGCACAGATGCCCAGAGGTGGCCAAGGTAGCAGGATAGATTGTAGAATTTGTACAATATGCAGGTATGTGTGTATTAGGGTGGTGTGTGTTTCATATTGTGTGAGAGTGGTCAGTATGTATGCATGTTGAGGTTTGACCTGGTGGCCATTGCCCACTACTGCCGATGACAGAGCCACGTTCTCACAACTTCAGTGCCAAAGACAATTCCCACCAGTATAACACATGCTAGCAGTAAGCCATTGTAAATGTATGGTGGCAATATGTGTCACCATCTGAAAAATTGACATGGCATGGCTGTTGGCCTAGATATACAAGCAGTAGACAGGGAAAAGTATCCCCAGACATACAGTATATAATGTGTAACTGTGAAATGGACACACCCTTGGAATTGAACATACAGGTATGCATCACAGTATCTGGGCCTGTAGTAGGGAATACAGGTGTCGTCTGGCCGAACACTTGCAGATCACAAAGGTGATAGGACAGATGTATTGGGAAACAGCTGATGTACCTGCACATGCCAGCATAACTGGAATACTCCATGCATATCTGTGAGTCAGATGCAAGTAGTGTCCATAACACACATGCACCCAGCTCACCCAAACACCATCCGCAGTTACCTCTCTAGTCGTATTCCTGCTGTTGGGAATGGGTACAATATGACCCCCACCTGCGTATGGTAATATAAAAGAATGCAACATGCAGTGCAGGTGTCCTATGCAGGTGTGTCCCTAGCTGTAGGTAGCACCCTGCCAGCATCCACACCACCTGATCAATACTGATAGAAAGTATTGGCATGAACACCTAGCACACCTACCCTATCACCCCAGGGGAATATACTGTATGGCGGTCTGGGACTGTAGGACTGACAGAATGCAATGGCCTGCCACAGCTGGCCTGCATCACCACCAAATGGCCTACAGGCCTCTGCCAAAGGCCTGTGTCTCACATGTACTGCCAATGCATGTAATGTCATGGACACCCAAATAACAACATAACACATTCCACATAAGTGATATGCAAGGCCATGTGGACAATCCACAGTAACATGTCCACCATGTCCCACTGCATGAACTGTGGACCAACACCAAAACACAGCTGTGATAAGGTGATAACCTTAGGGAAGGTATCAGAGAGTGTATGTATAATGTATGGAAGAGGATGGAATAATAGAGGGGGGTGGGAGCATGGGCAGCATGGAATGTGCAAGGTCCCACACACAGCTGTGTGCACACACTATCCCTGGCTGCAAACACATAAATGGGTGGCTACCAACCTGCCCATACACCACAATAGGGGTAATGTCCTGACTCATGGCCCCTGCCTCTGGGTAACCTGTGTGAATCTGTACAGGTGTGAGGTATTGTCACAGCAAGATAAGGCCATAATGTCATGTCAATGGATGTACAAGTATGGGAACCTCTGCCAGCACTGTACCAAGGTGCTGAACTGGATACACAGACCCAGCAGAAAGTGTCTGCACCTCAACCTCCAGAATGGCATAACTTACCATGAATATGTAGGCATCTGCCCACAATACCGGGCACAGCTGCAGTCACCCTTGTCCCCCAAGACATCACTGTGAGCAAGAATGTCCACCTGATGGTACTTGAGGACATAGAACATCACAGTGTATAACAGCTCACATGTCTGAATATCTCTGCTAATACCAGTGCCATGTAGCAGAAGCAGCACAAACACAATCACCTACAGTACACACTATCCCTGCACAGTTTGTCCCCATATTGCCAAATGATCTATGGATACCCTGCAGAAACAGTTTACTACCTGTAGGTGTACAACACAAAGGTCTGCACTGGAGTGCAAACTACCTGGAATGGATCCACACATTCAATACAGAAGGGCATACTTGCATGCTCACACTGAGAAATGAAGGCAATGTCAGACAACAACATACTGAAAGGTCATACTAGGCATGCTCACACACTTAAACAAATGAAGCCCATGTCTGCAGACAACAGTGGACCATACATATCTGACATTTGCAGATGTTAGAGCATACACTCCTCAGTATGCACCAGTCATGCTATGCACACACATTGGATAGGAATGCACACATATATCCAAGGACAACACACTATAATAAGCCTAAAGTAGCTATACATAGATGTGTGGAAGAGTGTGACTATGACAGAAAGCCATCCATCATGAGGCCCGTCCCACCCAGCACACAACCAAATGGCTACAACCACATGATGTGTAAATGTCACTCACTGTAGAAATTAGCCACTGGTATCCATCAGCATTACAGACTATGTGGTACAAGTGCTAGCTGTGCACCATGACTGTACAAGGCAGTAGTCATCTAGCAGCTGTATACACATACCTGCGGAATATACCCCTGCGTGTGCCTGCATGTGGTGTGTCAACATCTAGATGAATGGGTTATGGCCCATGCACACACACTGCCTTCCCCATCGCCCTACTATGACATGCCTGCTGTCATCCACTTTGAAATACACCTTTGAGAATAGAGTAGCCCAGTAATCTGTGTGGCACATCCTGAAACTGTGTAATGCTGCAGTGTGATAAACTATTTAGGTAGGAGTTCTACTCCCAGACATGGCAACTCTGTGTGTCTCTGTCTGTGTAGGGAACAATGCTTTTTGGGCTAGTCAACCTCACTACAATTCAAATGCCCTACTTTGGCAATGCTGCTGATGTCATTCACTGTGAAATACACCTTTGGGAAAGGTATAGCCCAGTAATCTCTGTGACGTGTCCTATAACTGCATAATGATGTAGTGTGATAAGCTAGTTAAGTAGAAGTTGTATTCCCAGACATGGCAACTATGTGTGTTTGTGTGTCTCTGCCTGTGTAGGGAGCAATACTTTTAGGCTAGTCACACTCAGTACAATTCAAATGCCCTACTTTGCCAAGGCTGCTGATGTTATTCACTGTGAAATACACCTTTGGGAAAGATGTAGCCCAGTAATCTCTGTGGCATGTCCTATAAGTGTGTAATGCTGTATTGTGATAAACTAGTTAGGTAGGAGTTCTAATCCCAGACATGGGGTGTGTGTGTGTGTGTGTGTGTGTGTGTGTGTGTGTGTGTGTGTGTGTGTGTGTGTGTGTGTGTGTCTGTGTGTCTGTCTGTCTGTCTGTCTGTCTGTATAGGGAGCAATGCTTTTTAGGCTAGTCACACTCACTACAATTCAAATGTCCTGCTTTGGCAAGGCTGCTGATGTCATTCACTGTGAAATACACATTTGGGAACAGTGTAACTCAGTGATCTCCATGGTGTGTCCTATAACTGGGTAATACTGTAGTGTGAGACACTAGTTAAATATCAGTTCTAATCCCTGACATGGCAACTGTGTGTGTTTATGTGTCTTTGTCTGTGTAGGGAGCAATGCTTTTTAGGCTAGTCACACGCACTACAATTAAAATGCCCTAATTTGGCATGGCTGCCGATGTCATTCACTGTGAAATACACCTTTGAGAAAGGTATAGCCCAGTAATCTCTGTGGCACGTCCTATAACTGCGTACTGCTGTAGTGTGATCAACTAATTTGGTAGGAGTTCTAATCCCAGACATGGCAGGTGTGTGTATCTCTGTCTGTGTAGGGAGTACTGCTTTTTAGGCTAGTCACAATCACTACAATTCAGATATCCTACTCTGCCAAGGCTGCTGATGTCATTCATTGTGAAATACACCTTTGGGAAGGGTATAGCCCAGTAATCTCCGTGGTGTGCCCTATAACAGTGCAATGCTGTAGTGTGATATAGTACTCTGGTAGGGGTTCTAGTCCTACACATGGCAAGTGTGGATATTTTTGTGTATGTTCATTTGTTTGTGTAGGGAGCAATGCATTTTAGGCTACTCGCACTCACTACAGATCTAATGCCCTATTTGGCAAGGCTGCTGATGTCATTCACTGTGAAATACACCTATGGGAAAGATGCAGCCCAGACATCTCCATGGCATGTCCTACAACAGTGTAATGCTGTAGTGTGATATAGTACTCTGGTAGGGGTTCTATTCCCACACATGGCAAGTGTTTGTGTTTCTATGTCTGTATAGGGAGCAATGCTTTTTAGGTTAGTCACACTCACTACAATACAAATGCCCTACTTTGGCAAGCCTGCTGATGTCATTCACTGTGAAATACACCTTTGGGGAAGAAGAACTCCAGTAATCTCCATGGTTCATCCTATAACTGTGTAGTGCTGTAGTGTAATAAACTAGTTAGGTGGGAGTTCTAATCCCAGACATGGCAGGTGTGTGTCTGTGTTTATCATTCGTATCCTATGTGGAGGTGGCTGTGAGTGTGTTACACCTGGACTCATTGTGGAGTGGGTTTTGCAAATTTCTTATATGGTGGACCTATTATATGTCACAATGTCTACCTTACAGGTATAACAGATGTGAAATAGCCAAGAGGCTGGGGTGCCAATCCATACCCCTACATGTGACATCAAGGCTTGGTGAACAAAGTTAGCAACCCTTGTATTACCCAGAGAACACTCTCAACCCATGTCTAATACACAAACACACTTGCCTAGGCAACAACCACTATGTTGGTGGTACCCTGCATATTGCTCAGAGATAGTAACCATAGTGTGATTGCAGTGGACTACAGAGGGCATGGCACCCTGTCCATCAGTACAATAAGCACGTACATGCAGACAGTGCGCCTTCACTATGTTCCCCACTGGAAATCTGCAACACCTGTGGAGCCATCAAATGTGACCCACAAAGGACATACCATGCCTTAAACCTATGCTCTGTATGGACAGATGCCACTGACATCAGGGAATACCTGTATCATACTATCAATGTAGGTGCAGGGTCAGCCTGCTGTCCATTACCAGTTCCCTACACATGAGGCCAGGACTGGCACATCTGATGATAACAATCTGTGTACACAAGATGGGCCAGACACCCCAGGTACAGTTCCACATGTCACTGTACTTGCATATGGGATATGTGCACATCCCAGACACTGTACAGGTCATGGACTAAAGAACACATACATGGCAAGCAATGCACAGCAATGGCCACACACAATAGTTACCCAGGTGACTGGATGGTGAATACAATACCCACCTGTGTGGGCCAATCCTCCAAATACCCTTTGCCCATATAACCTCTGCAAAATCCCTAATAGGGAAGGCATCTCTGATCAGTACTAGCAAAAAATTACGATCCCTCATAAAATCCTCCAAGGCCAGCTTCGAGAGAAAAATTGCACAGGACACCAAAGACAATCATAAGGCTTTTTTCAGTTATGTTAGAAACCTGGGATGTAACTCCCAGACTTGTTCTGAGTTGATTCTAAACGACAAAAAATACACTGAACCCACAGACATCCCCAATATCCTGGCAGACAGGTTCAGTGCAAACTCCCCCCCCCTCCCAACCAAAAGAGCAAGTATCTATCCCGGCAGAGGGCTACCTCCCAAACATCTCAGATGCTCAGGTGAAGGCTGCCCTCTCCAAAGCAAAAAACACTGCTTCCATGGGACCAGATGGCATCCCAGGTTGCGTCCTACATGAACTAGAAGAGGAACTAATCCCTCAAATAAAACAGCTATACAATCTCAGCCTCACTACAGGATATGTTCCCACAGAATGGCGTACAGCAACAGTGGTCCCACTCCACAAAGGTGGAGCCTCTACGGATTCTGGAAACTATTGCCCCATAAGCCTGACTAGCTTAGTTTGCAAGGCTATGGAGAGGATCATCATGGAGCTCATAAACAAAGACATTGGGGACCTACAGACACTAGATCCTACCCAGTTCGGCTTTGTCAAGGGCAGATCCTGCCTTTTGAACCTGGTTGACTTCTTTGAAACAGTCACCAAAGCCATAGATGAAGGGAAGGTAGTCCACACAGCCTATCTGGACCTTGCAAAGGCATTTGACACAATACCCCACTTGGGCATCATAGATAAGCTATCCAGCTTAAATATAAACCCCTATGTCACAAGATGGGTCGCAAACTGGCTCAAAGACAGAACCCACAGAGTGAGAGTTGCTGGAGCCATGTCAGACTTGAAACCGGTCACAAGTGGCGTCCCACAGGGTTCTGTCCTGGGACCACTCTTGTTCGGTATATACTTTTTCGAGGTACAGACAAACGTGGGAGGACTATGGCTCACCAAGTTCGCAGACGACTGCAAACTGGGAGCCATAATCAACTCTCCAGCTGACACAAACATCCTTCAAAAAGGTCTCACAGAGACAGATAACTGGTGCCAGCGCCATGGTTTAAAGCTAAATGCCAAAAAATGTATAGTCATACCCTTTGGCAAAAACAATGTGCCCACAAATTACCACATAGGCGGAAACCCATTAAGTACAGAGAAAGTTATTAGGGACCTGGGGACCCAAGTTGATAGCAATCTCTCCTTTGAAAACCACATTGCCAAAGTGGTTAGAAAGACCTTCTACATAGCCCACCTCATCACGAAGGGTTTCACATCTAGATCAAGAGAGGTAATCGTGCCTTTATTCATCCCTCATCAGGCCCATCATAGAATACAATGCCCTTTTGGGATGTACCTTACCCGACACCTGCAGCAATTAGAAAGACCCCAAAAGTATCTCACCAAGAGGATCAAGGGTCTCAAACAGATGCCATATGCTGCTCTGTTAAAAACTCCAGCTCTACTCAGTTGCATACCGCCTACTTTGAGGCGATCTATGCCTGACATACAAAGCTATGTCAAATCCAGAATTAATGGACATGCTCCACCTCAGTAAATCTAAATCCCTTAGAGCCACATGCTCGAGGGACTTGAACCTCAGCACAGAAATAAATAGAACTTGCTGGAGGGACAGGTTCATAACCCAGAGGCTCCCTTCGCTCTGGAATAGAATTCCAGTTCATGTGAGACAGAGCACCTCACTGAATCTCTTCAAGAAGAATCTCGATAAGTGGATGGGGGATCGTAGGTTTGTCCCAGGGATTACTTCCGTGTCACTATTAGACAGAGGGACAGTAAACTAAACCTTAAAAAGGGCACAGTATACTCAAATCAAGGGGTGGCGTAAGCCATACAGAATCGGGCTAGGCTTATAATTGCCCCAGGGCAGATAGCCTAGTATGAACCTATGAACCTATGAACCTATGAGCCACACTGCAGACCATTGTCATGTGGTCTGCTGCCAAGATATACCCATCACCTAGCCTTGTATAGCTGTCTGGTACAGTCAACCACTACATGCCCATGAAGCAATGCACCCATGCATATCAGTACTGGCACCCTGTGCTGTGTGTGTGGTGTATGATGCTTTAGACCACATTCACACTCACTACAACCCCCATTAGCATACTGAAGCATGCTGTCTGATGTCAGACTCCTCCAAATACCCTTTGCCCATATAACCTCCGGATAACCCTTATAGTGCATGTGATACCTGCACAGTACTGTATTGTGGCAAACTAACTAATGAGGAGATATATTCCTGACCCTGCCAAGTGTGTCAATGTGTGTGGGTCCCGGAGAGAGTGTGGTTGTGTTGACGCTGACACCTGTTCATGTGGACAGATACGTGTACTACACCTACCGTATAGTTATCATATCACTGTTGCAGATGTCACTCACCATCACATATATGTCTGGAGAGCACTTCAACATGCAAGCTATGTGGCACATCCAATAACTGCATAGACATGTGATAGCAATACATAGTCAGTCAGGGGTTTGATACCCTATACTGGTAGGTGTGTGACACAAACGTGCTTAGGTCTTATTCTCCCACCCCCTCCCTGACTTATCCTTGCCTCTCTCACTTCCTCTCTTGTGGATGTGGAGATTTAGACCTGCTTTGCGTAGGCAGCAGCATGTGTTTTGTAAGTGATGCTCATTATCTGCTGATGGTCTCTGAATGAATTGCAGTCCTTCTGTAGCTGATTGCATGTGGAACAGCTGTGGTAACATTCCCATAGCCAATTGCATGGAAACACACTCCAATATCTAGGACATCATGTTGGCGTTGGGTCTTTTCATTCACTATAAGCAGGACCTAGATCTGTTGTTTGGCAAACAGCATCTTAGATGGACTGGGGATTTACCTATAACAACACACACTGTGGAAACAGGCCAACACACAGGAGGGGGTGTACCTGACATGACTACAGAATGTAAGTGTTGCTAGTCTGCATTTGGAGTAATTTTGGTTTAACAGGGTGTGTGTGGATATGGCTGGTCTACATGTTTTAATACCTGTCATGACAGTGCTATGTTTCTGAGGAACCCCATCTGTAGGGTCATCTGCAGACTGGGCAGTGTGTGGTGCCTTTTATTTCTTGTGTTACTCACAGAGCACCTATCTGTGAACTGCAGAAGCATTGTGTGAGGATTGCAGTCAGTACATGGTGACAGACATGAGAGTTACTGACCTCATATCTCTCATAGGACATATGTCGCAACAAACCCTGTTACAACAGTAAATGTATGAGGTTATCACAGCAACATGTCACTATTGGCCCTGTATTTGTGCCTCCAGCCACAACTATGTCAATCTGTGTACATATGTCATGCAGTAAGAGGTACATATGTCCTGTACATCATAATTTATTGACATCATATCTGATAACAAGCCAGTGAGATATCAGACTGCGACACATGTTATGTATAGTAGGGATTCTCTTTGAGGACATAATCTGGCATTCTGTGATTGTGTGTACAGTACTGAGGTCTGTGTACTTATGGTGATTGTGGACAATGTGTGTATTGTGAATATGTACCTTAGCCTGTGTACAGACTGTGGAAGATGTCAATGGTCTTGGTCCTGTTCTATTTGATGTTACATGCTGCTCCACTGTATGTTACCCTATCGTCTTACATGTTTGTAGGGTCAAACACACACATGTCCCATACCACAGACAGGCAACGGACCACACTGTGTAGTGGCCCAGTATATGTAGGGTTAGTGTGTGAGTGGCACATGTAAGGATGGTGTTGATCAGATAGTCCATGTACTGTAATAGTACTCTAGCTACCATATGTGACTGTTGCTGCATTCACATTGGTTGTGGTTATGCACTTTCACACAGGTGTCTGTTACTCTGTGCTGTGACATGCCTGTAAAGCCTGCTATATATGCAGGTACATGTGTATTCCCCCATAAAATATGTAGGCCAGTGTTGTGGCAGTCTGCCTGTAGCCTGCACAGTGCTTTGTTCCATGCCTAGCAGCTTAGTGTACTTACCCAGTGTGATGTTATGTCCAGATACCTGCCAGATGTACTGCTTCCAGGCCACCATAACAGTCATGTATGTCAGACAAAGCAGTGGGATGCTGTACAGATGCATGTCACTAACTCGTGGGTAGTATGTGGCCATGGCACGTCTGTGCCAGCATGTGTCAGGACAGACAGGGTTGTGTGAATGTATAACCTATGGGGGCAAATATATAACAGTATTTACATAATATACCCATCTACATGGCTGTTAACATCCATATTGTCAGACTTGGTCCACATATCCTGCACTAAGGGGTTCTGTGTATACCTCTGGACAGACCAGAGTGTGTCAGACTGTCCACATTTATTGGCCATATCTCTGCTGTAGTCCACAGGATCATTACTGTGTTAGCAGTGGTACTGTACTATGATGTCCTTAGGATGTCTGTCAGTAGCCAATGGTACACGTTAAAAGCAGATGTGACTTCCCACACATGTCTGTGAAGACAACCCCTATCACAATAACAATTGTCTACATATATACCTACACTACATACCTGACATCCCTTGCACTAAGAGGGTGGGACTATTGGGGCTGAGGTAGGGCTCCACTCCATGTTCGGGACATATGGTGGACATATATGTATATATAATTATCCATATATCTATATAGATATATACACATATACATATCAACATGCATATATGGATATGTATATGTACATATATATACATATAAACACTCAGATATATACATATACACAGCGATATATGTCTACACATATACAGATAGAGATACATATGCACATATACTTATGGATATCTACACATATGTTGTGTCTTTTGGCTTTTCCCAGTTAAGGCTCGCCACAGCGGAACTCTGGTCCGCTAATGATTGGCAGTAGATTTTTACGTGCCGATTTGCTGGCCCTGACGCACAACCTTCAACGAAGGTACGCCCATTCACGCATGTCTCCACACACTAGATGATCTAGCTGAGAATCGAACAGGACAACGTCTTACTGTGAGGCGACAATGCTACCGCAGCACCACCACCGCATATCAGAATAGATATGTATGCACATATAGTTATAGATATCTACATATATATGTACATAAATAGGCATATCTGTACACATAGGATGTGCATACATATATAGCTATATATACATATATCTATATATATATATATATATATATATATATATATATATATATATATATATATACGCGCGCGCACACACACACACACACACACACACACACAAGCACACACACTATAACTAATATATATATGTGTATATATATATATATATATATATATATATATAGATATATATATCTATATATATATATATATATATATATATACATAATATATATATGTGTATATATATATATATATATATATATATATATATATATATATATATATATATATATACATATAGATAGATATGTGTACATACGAAGAGATGTACACATGGCCATATATAGTTGCACTATACAGATGTGTATAAAGACATATGTAGGAATATACATGTTGTACATGTAGACATATCTTCAACCTATTATATGTATATATCCATATTCCTGTCATGTGTAAACCTCATGGTTGTGTATACCCTCCCAGATGTATCTCACCATTTGTATCTGCTAGTGTACATTATGTTAAAACAACATATGTGATGCAACAGTCATATTAATAACAAGTACTACACAATTGTGGAAGTAAAGGCAATTGTTCAATACTAATCAATATGTGTATTGACAGATAACTTGGAAAAAGAACAGCTGTCTTCACAGTGGTCATGACATAGTGGTTAAGTGTTGTGACTTTAGTGTACACGGTACTGCTTCAAGGGCTGTTCATTTTGTTGCTGGGCATAACAAGGGCTGTCAGATACAGAGTGGTTAAGGCAGTTTTGAGCAGCTTTAAGCATGGTTGCGCGGGTTTGTGCAAAGGTAAGTGGTGCTAATCTACTAGTAAACGTACAGGTGCTTACCAGTGCGCAAATCAGCTTAGCTGTTATATTGGAGCAATGTTGATACCTGCTTAGCATGGCTTCGCCCTGGTAACCAGTTCTCACTGCCCAGTCTGATAACATAGCAGGGTAATGACATCTGTAATAAGTGTATGTAATGCCATGTACAATACATGCACCTATGTGCTGTCAGTACAGTAGCAAGGGGTGTGAGTGTCATGTCTGAGACACAGACATATATTAGGCCTGTACAGCACTGTTATCCATGTGACCATGTTACATACAGGGGTAGTAGACCAGGGTACATGCTGTCACACTGGCATGTAGTGTATCATGACAGTACTACTGTTGACAGTGCCTACTCATGCAAGAGTAGAGTGCTAAATGTAGTACTGACAACAGGCACACCTGCAGGCATTTCTGGGCTCTGAGGCCTCCCTGTTGTATCCCTGGTGTGTGAGCTGTGTCACAGTATATAATCCCTACTGGGTAATGATCTGACATGTGGAATGTAACTGTAGACTACCGTCTGTAGAGCATATGATAGCGAGGGCTTCTGACATGTAGTTATGGCATACATATTGTTGTCAGACATCTATCTGTCAACACATTTATCCTACTGCATAGCTACTTGCCAAGCTGATGACTGTCAGTCCCTATACAGATGTGCAGATGGCAGATATCCCACTGGGATATATACAGGCATCTTAAGCTTGATTGACACTGACATGTCTGCCAAGCTATGTAAGAACTGGCATATATTTGAGATAACACCCTGTATGCACCACATGCAACAGGTACCTCCACTACACTACCATAGTCAACTGAACATGCTTGGGTACAGGTCTCCATCACAGACACTAACCATGTGTTGTAATACATGTTGCATGCATGTCAACTTGATCACCTCAGTGGCCATGTGCAGGAGACACCTGGAGGAATGGCTGATGCATGCCACTCTCACCCTGAGGGTCACCACAGTAGAGTCTGTCGATAGCTTGCCTGCTGCCACATGGCAGGTGGCAGGATACCACTGTACACACAACCCCTACACAACCCATCTCTCCTTGGACAATAGTTAGGTACACAGCTATGACCACCTACAGAGATGCACCCCAGTACTAACACATGCGCTCGTGTGCATGACTGAGTATAGCAGTGTCTGTGTGTTACCACACCTGTATGTGGGAATTCCACGAGGGCCTTCACAACCACCGCAACACCCATTGCCATTGCCAGTTGTGGCTGCTGCTGTATGGAACATTACATGTACCCTGTTAAACTCCTCTCAATACCGGCTACATGAGCCTTGCAGTGCCATCACAACAGTGTTGTACAAATGGGTTGATAGGCATGGGATACTCAATGTGTTCTGGCAAGTTTGTGTATGTGTGCATGTCCATTTATCTGTAGGGTACAGCATTCCGAGGCAACATACTCCTATTACAATACCCATTGCCACACAGTAGTACAGATAGCGTTGTTGCTGCCCATAGGTGAGACATGACAGTGCAACACCCTGCTATGCATGTGGCATGTGCATTAGATGCATATCCCTGTAGTAGCACTGTTGGGATCTACAATGTGTTGTATCGCAGTCATGGCCAATGTGTGATGGTAGGTTTGTCAGAGTGTCATCATGGGTTTCAGAGAGTACAATATCCACTGGGGGATGTGGGGGTTGTGTACACTGTCATTACACTAAGGTACACCCGGTATATGTCTCACGTACCACGTTATGGTTACCACTGTCACCATCAACCATACAGGTAACTGATACCACAATCCAGGCCAGTTATGCATGTGCTGTGTTCAGCCTACCGTAACACATTGGACATATGGTCAAGTTAGTTAGCAGCGATAGGTCCAGGAGTCTCGGATGTGTGTCTGCTTGTTATGTGTCTGTTAATGTGCATATGAAGGTATGTCACACTATGTATTGTCCATATACACACATTACATCCCCCATTAACATACTGTACATGTCTTGGAATGTTCTGCATGTAACCCGGGACACACCTCACCCTAAACACTGTGTGCTGTGTGCAATGGAAGCCACGCACTTCAGTATCACTACATACCTAGGTAGGGGTCTAGTCCCAGTGTTGCCAAGTAACAGTGTGCATGTATGTGGATGGGTCTACATCTTGCAGATTATAGATGCCCCAGCGGGTCAACTGTCCATGTGTCACAGGCAATAACTGTTATACAAACTTGTGACATGTGTTCAACTGTACCCCAGATATGTCACAGCCATTGTGTCACCACAGTGCCATTCCCTTTTGTGGAATATGACTGAAGACCATCCTTGTGCTGACACATGTACACCTACAACACAAATGGATAACTTTATAGAGACCACAATCAACCAGTGTTACTAACAGCTATAATGCATCATTGCTGGATGGCTGCACTACCTGACATATATGCATCACACTTAACTCTTTACAACATGTTACACTGCAGTACTGTGGTACACTGTAGTACAGTCACCATGCGCATCAGAACCATATTAGCCTGTCCCTGCATTGATGGCATGGATGACAGGGATGTGGCACAGGTATCATCATATGCACAGGGTGTGTTGTTGGTTTGTCAGAGGCCGAGGGTGGGCCATACATTTGACACCATGTGTGTGGGTGAGGGGTGAACTGAGGTGAACTGGGCATGGTGATGTGGTGTGTGTAGGTATGGGGTTGCCCTTGGTGTGTTTGTATAGTGTGTGGGTATGCATGCACACAGTTCTGCCACATGGCTGCCCTACACAGGTGTTTATGGACAGCTGCAGACCATACCTGGCAGGGTGTGCAGTACACTGCCTCCGGCCACGGACACGTGGACTTTGCCTGCCAGGGATTCCATGGGCACGTCCAGGCACAGCCCTCGATTGCTACTCTCACCTGATGATTACAAATGTCCGCTGATACTAGGTCCCTCCTGGGACTGGCCAAGACCACATGCTCATGGCCTGCTGTGGTGTGGTGTGGACAGCACCCCCCGACAGTGCCGAGGCTGGTACTACCACTACAGGAGCCCCTTGGTGTCCTAGCACATCCATGTTGACTGCCAGCTGTTGGTGCTGCTGGCCTCCCACCACACGCGCTAGCACGGATAGACCATGGTCGAAGAGGGCCATCATCTCATCAGACCGTCTATCCATGAACTCAGTTAACGCACGGATGGCACCAGCCAGTTCATGGGCATTATCACTTGCAGATGTGAGAGCAGCCCTCTGCAGCCTCAGGCCCTGTCTGGTGTAATGTTCTATACGTGCCTGCACTGCCATTACAGCCTGAAACATGCTCTTGCTGGTACCAGCTGTGTTGCCTCTGCCAGGGGCATGATATCCAGTGGCCCTACCACAAGCACCCTGGGACATCTGCCTATGTGGAGCCCTGCTGGACATCCATCTATGGCTGCTGCAATCAGACACAGTAGCATGGTTACCACACTTTCCTGTGCACTGCCACCAAACATCAGCTGTCCCTCTGCTATGGCCATTGGTGATGGGGTATGTATAGGCATTGAAACTGTGTGCAGGGTTGGGATGGTTAAAAGTGGGATGTCAAATGATGGCACTGTTTCAGCCCCTGACAACCCCACCTGTGCCTCAACAGTACTATCATCATCTTTGGGGTCTGTATGGACAACAGCATCAGATTGCATGCAGGAGGGACCCTGACCCACCTCGCCATCTGTGGGGGAAAACAATAAACGCACTTTAAAACCTGTACAGCATTGCCTAACAGTACACACACACACACACACACACACACACACACACACACACACACACACACACACACACACACACACACACACCACCGTAATATCTACCTGTCCGTGACTTTGCAGACAGTCCCACGTATATTTCCATGTGTTCCCCATCCTGCATCACACTTGGTGACATACACACATTGATACCACTCATTAACATATCAGTCCTCTAAATGCCTATACAAGTGATCAAAAAACAATAACTGTTACTACATTACCTGCCTGTCCTGTGGGTAGCTGTTTTAGATGGCCTCACTGCTGTCATTCAGTGTTCACCCTGTGTATGTCCGGACATCATGAGCATGGCCCCTATATGTGTGGGCTACTATGTTCACTCCATAGTATCACACACTCGTGTATCATGTGTCTGTATTGCTCAGTACATGCCAGATATGCTGCTCAATCAGCCTATCATGTGAAAACTATAATATATGGATACACTCCCTGGTGTTGACTAGTACTTCCCCAATACATCTGTAGTGCTGCATACATGGGTTGTCGGTCACCTCTCTGTTGAATGCGATAATAAGGGTATACCTGGTGTCTACCTTCCCTCTCTATGCCTGTTCCATGCTACAGACCTTATTATACTATCAGCTGTCCTGTGATTACATACATGACAAGTATTCCTGGTGTGTAATGTGGCAGTCCATGTCCATGTACTGCATGATCCCAAAGGGAGGTACTGCTCTATGGCAACCCCACAATCACACATGCATACATGGCCACCCACACAAACACACACACATGCACACATGCATCCTACATGCATCAACCTCCCTCCACTTCACCAGAGTGACCCTACAGACAAACTAACTACCCACCAGGATGCACACACACACACACACACACACACACACACACACACACACACACACACATACAGGTGAGGTTGCACAATGATAGTACACACAATCCTTTTATTACCCATCTGTCAACATACATAACATATGGTACACAACAGCGTGCAGTGCAGCTATAGTCAATCCATGCTAGCAACAGTATACATGTGTGTGATGCATGGGCTGTGTCACTAGGAGATGCCCCTTCCCCTGGATACCACTGCAGCCATGTACACAGTATTGCTGTGCACCTGTTCTGCACCCTGCCACGTACTGTGAACCACACCTCACAGGTGTACAACCCATTGCTGAATGTGTAGTACGGTGTCAGTTATGTCAGCTTTAATGTTCACAGCCCCTTTGTTTTTCAGCAACACATACCTGGGATAATATGTGGACAGATGTCATTTGTGAATGCCTGATGTCTGATTTCCAGCTCTCAACATCAGCGGACCATGTATGACCAATCCAATACTCTTACACTGACAACCATCAGAGCATACTGTGGCTATGGGGGTGTACACACCCTTATTGATATTACACACCCATCTTTGATCTGCCACAGGACCACATCACCGCATATCTTAACAGTACATGAGCTCGATATGTGACATATGTCCTGTACTTTCACATGCAGTGTCTATAGAATGTGTTAGGTGTGTGCATGCTGACCACGATGCATACACTCTGTGTGGGCATATGTGTGCACATCCTTATCATGACAGTTTGTTGCACCTATTGTTATATGTACTACAGCAGTCACTACTCATGGCAGGGGTATACTAGCGTGGGCCATCTGCATTTGCCTGTGTATGTTCAGTCTGCCCTACACATGTCCCCCTAACCTGCATGATTGCAAGGTGTACTCATGTCCACATCCCTTGGTGTTCACACACTGCTGGCACTTTTGCTGTGGGGGTAGGGTTACGTCTGCCACAGTTCCTGAACCTGACTATGTGCAGATACAGCCATTCTTAGCATCCTTAGGATCCCTGCTGCAGTGCACTGGTATGTCATGCTGATACCCCCCCTCCTTCAGCCTTTTTGCAGATGCATGACAAGTAAGGCCTACACATGTGTGCCACTTTGCAGTGTCCCCTACACTGAACACCACATGTTACAGCCTAGTCCCAGCTGATATTGTGGACTACAGTACTGCCTTATGCCATAATGTAACTCTGCAACAGTTGCCATTGTCCTACAGGTATATACCCTGGTGTTGCACTATATATTGGGTGTTGTTACAAATATGTCCCTACTGTAGGCCATGTCTCCCACCATTATGTTACTCCCTGTGGACACATTCCGCAATGCCAGGATGTTAGTTATCATGCAGTTGTCTGACATACCCTTCCAATACCCCATCATGGTCACCACTGTGATGTCATGCATTTAACAGCAATAATACATGCACATTTACAGCATGCATTCTTGGTAGGTGTAGTAGATGTGTGCACGAAATATATCATAGCCATTACATGCCCGGTGTATTGGCAAGCATCTACATAAACCATACTCACCAGCTACAGGCTGCTGCCTTGGTGGTATACCGGAGGGACCTACATAAGAGGGTGAGAGCTGTTAAGTCAGTGGCCACACCTGTGGCATTGCTACAGGGTGGGTGCAGCATTACAATACATCAACAGTACATGTCCACAATACTACCACATACGCAGATCTGTTTATCATTACTATGCAGCAACAAAATATATCTATGACACGTCAGATATGCATGATCTACCTGTACTGATGTGGATGTATACATAACAGTGGTCTACTGATGTGTCTTGTGGACTTACCTTCACGCTCCTCAGCCAGTATGTGGGTGGCACCCACTTCCACAAAGGTGTCTGGTGGTTGGTGGCTATGCAGATGGGCAGGTGCCACGAGGCTGGCTAGGAGCTCCTCCACATGTGTCAGGGGGATGGATGGCAAGCCCCCCTGTGGCAAGGTGATCCCCCTAACTGCAGCAGCAGGCTGATGGGCATTGTGAAGCAGGTCAGAACAATGATGCTGGACCTGATCATAACTGCGGTTGAGCAGTCAGACATCATTGACCCTGTGGACTAGCTCGTTCCACAGGGCGGTCCACTCCTGCTGATCATGGGCAGCCCGGCCAAACAAAACTGCATAGTGCTGTATGAGGTCATTCAACAGAATGTAATTTTCAGCTGCTGTGTCCGCTGGCAGCCTTCTATGGGACATCATGCCTGAAAGACATAAAGATGGACACAGGTGTTAGGAGGTCATGCAGCAAGGTTACCACAGTTCTTAGTACACATCACTGTCACCACCCCACCATATCAGCGACAACAAACTGTACACACAGCTCAATAGGTATGGCTACAGGATACCTATCATTGGGGAAGATATTGTACTGTACCATGCTTTGTGCAATGTGTTTGTAGCCATGTTCCCTGTGTGGACACTATCATTGCTGGCCTGTTACAGACTATTCACCTGCATGCCATTGTCAGGGCCACAATGGTTCCATATATGCCTGTGGTATGCTTGCTATGTGTTTGCTGCACATCTGACATTCTGTGTTACTGGGGTTATGTATGCATGCTGTTGGACATGTTCAGGGATTGTGTAGATTATTACTATCAACATATGTTCTATAACAGTGACACAACAGCATGTATATGTACTATTGGCCAGCAGAACCATCTCTCTAAACTCATCTGCCCATGTTACCAGGCCACATTACATGTGTGACCCACCCTGGGGCCTCCTCATGCACTGATCCAGCAATACCGTCAGGTGGAACCAACTCAGGGGGATGTTGTCCCCCCCTGGGGGCACACACAGACATGTTCCTGTCCCCTGAGGTCAGGTCCAGGGTCTGTTCTGTTCCATAACGGGCACTACACATGTGGGATGTGCTACATCACTTTGAGGCACTCAGTACACATTCACAGGGCTCACATGCTCCTCCTGATCAGCCTCCAGGCCAGGCACCTTTGGGACTTGGACTTCTCTTGTGAGTAGCAGTGGGTGGGAGGCTTGTTCCCATTGTGTCCATATTGCTGCCCATGGGATATTCACATCACACACCACACACACCATCCAGGGTATTTATCCACCACATGTGTCACATACCACCCCTGTAGGCTGTCCTCTATATCTACCAACCCTGACCATCTCCACAACTATACCTGCCATACTTCCCAATATTCCCATTCCATATTTAACAGACAAGGGCAATGTGGTCCCAACAATGGGTTGACATGTGACATACCTATCCATGTTGCACACACTGACAGCTGCAGATATCTGTGTGTATTGCTATGTGTGCTGTTTCCTTGCACATAGCATGCAGCACTGTGGTGGTAATATAGGGGACATGTATTTACATACGTATGTCTGTGTGTGTGTGTTTGTATATATGTAGACATGTGCATATAGGTATGTATTTATATATGTGTAGCTATATATGATGTATATATGTGTTCATATATATGTCTACACATGGGTATATGGATATTTGTGGACATACATGTGTATATATATATATATATATATATATATATATATATATATATATATATATATATATATATACATATATATATATATATATATATATATATATATATATATACAGATATATATATAATAAATGGAATGAGCTTCTTTGCATAGATTGCAGCATGGAATTTGTAGGTGATGCACGTGATCAGGTGATGGCTTCTGCACCAATCAGTGTCCTCCACTTGCTACTTGCATGCTGCATGCTGTGTAGTACTTCCAATTACCACTGTCACGGCAACCAACTACTATGAATCCCTACATCATGTGGGAGTGGTCCCTTTACCTTTCTATATGATGGACACCCTTCCTGGGTTTGGGCAGCAGTGTTACAGACAGCAGGTAGCAATACCTCTTACAGGAGAACATGCACACTCAGGCCAGCTACCAATTTGTAGTATGTTCCAGAACTACAGTCAGAGTGTGAGTAGTGTTATTGTATGCATTGTATAGCACTGGTGTTACAGGGTTTGTGTGTACATATTAGTTTGACTTGGAATGCAGTCTGTCTGCATAGCTCTCAACTGTGGGCCTATCCACTTGATGGCCAGAGGTGTGCCTATTATGTTTTGTCTGTCCACCGCACAGGTCTTGTGTCAGATATATCACTGGCAGTGTGTGTGTGTGTGTGTGTGTGTGTGTGTGTGTGTGTGTGTGTGTGTGTGTGTGTGTGTGTGTGTGTGTGTGTGTTTGTGTTGAGTGCTATCAATACATGGCTACATCCATTTCTGTTTCTCACTTCATATTCCTGACTAAGGGTATGTTGCAGACTACCCTGTAACATCAGCAACTTGCTTAGTGTATGACAACAGTTTTACACGTATGGGCCTGTGTTCCAGCCTCTGTCCTCCACCTACATACCAGGCTTTGTATATATATGACATGCTGTCAGGGGTTGTTATGTAGTGGGCTGTTAGTATGTCATGCTGCCATTCCTGCCATCAATCCACTGCTGTTGTGTCCCACACACATATTGTGGGGTTGGGTCCATATATGTGTGGGCTTCACCTACACAATACATGTGTGTTCTTATGCACTCCAGAAGCCAGTGTATGTAACAGTGGTATATGGCCCTGTATTGATGAGTCTGGGGGGATGCACCATAACTAACCTAGACTGTTACAACATGTAAGGGTATCAGGGATAAGCTGCCTTAAGGTATCTGGATGTACATTACCATACAATTCACCTTGGATAAATGCAGGCCTACTGCTTCCTGCATACAGACTGTTCTGTTTGTCAGTGCGATTGTGATGGTGTCAATTATGCCTTGTTATGTAACAGATACATCCCATTGTGTCAACTGAGGTCTTTACCCCCTAGGGCTTGTGTACTGAGTGTAGATAGAGGCTGCTGGACTATACAGCTGCCTTATTTACTGTTGATTGATTGTTATCCTGTGGCCCAGGCTGTCTTTACTATTGTACTACTTGAAGGCCTCGGCCTGGACAGCAACATATGTAAACCTTTCCAGACTACTGTATTAATATAACTGGTTCACAGTTGCATTACTCTGTTTATATGTATGCCAGTGTCTAAACAGCTGTATGACATGGCATATACAACTGTAATAGTACACAAATAAAGCTTTCCCATATATGAAAACCTGTGTGTGGTGTTATATCCTTTGACTTCTCTCTGGGTTTATATGTTGCAGGCAACAATTGTCATTTGTATGGGTGGCTCATACAGTGTCCAACTAGTAAGGTGGCAACTGTAGGTATAGTGGCTGTTCCGTATTGTGTGCACCTTTTACATATGTATCTTCCTATACATATCTCTGTGTGTGTATGTGTAGTTACATATATATGTGTATATATATATATATATATATATATATATATATATATATATATATATATATATATATATATGTATCTGCATATATGTGTCTGTGTATATGTATCCTAGGAATGTTGATTGCTTCCACACTGTACATTCCCTATGGTAGCCAGACTGTACTGACATCATACAGGTGGGATGGAGTACTGTTAACATCTTGTGCCCATGTTGTGTCAGGCCCTGGTTATGGGATCTGCAACAGTTGGTATTGTACTGCAGGGCAGATATGTTTGGTTGTGGGGGGGGTATCTATACGTACAAGACGTATGTTGTTTGGGCCCCCTCAACCCCATTAACGATGCATGTGGACATATATGTTCTTGTTATGTTCCCTTTTTTATCTGTAGGTGTATGTCTGTATATACCTATATAGATATATATTTATGCTTATATATATATTGATGTATATATATATATATATATATTGATGTATATATATATATATATATATATATATATATATATATATATATAGATGTATGCATATGTATGTATATATGTTTATATATATATATATATATATATATATATATATATATATATATATATATATATATATATATATATCTGGATTCACTTCAGAAGCACGAAATACTGAAATCTCGAATTTCAGTATCTCGAGCCCAAGAAGTGGAATCCACAAAACAACGAAAGCTAAAAACTGCGAAATTCAAAACCATGAATACCGGAAGTTTTGAATTTTGCGGTTTTACTACACACACACACACACACACACACACACACACACACACACACACACACACACACACACACCATCCACCACACAAATACACACAGTCACTCTACTACTTGAAAGCAGGCGGGCAAGTCCCCCTGTACCCCTCATGTGGAGGGCTGTGCCCCCTACTTAAATATACACACACACACACACACACACACACACACACACACACATCTACATTTTGGAATACATTTCCTGTACTGTTGAATGACTGGGCTGGATGATATGTTTGTGAAAACATCAGGTTTATATGTATCTGAAATAGCTTAGTGGTAAATCACTTTGGCTATAATGTGTACAGTCCTGGGTTTGAGCCTTGCAAAGGCTGTTTATTTTGTTGCTGGGCAGAACAAGGGCCATTGGATACAGAGTGATTAAGGCACTTTTAAGCAGTAGTAAGCGGGTTTGTGCGGGTTTGCGCAGATGTAAGCACTGCTAACTTCCGGTTTCAGTTTCTTATATTCAGCTTCTAAATTGCTTAACCTGTGTAGGCATTGCTTACTCCTGAGCAAACTGGCTTATACCCGCTTACTGCTGCTTAAAATTGCTTACTCCCGCTTACCCCCACACTAATTTCTTTAAAAGACAAGAAAAAAGGGTTGATAGAAAAGTGGTGAAAAAGGAGCACAAAGAGGGAAAGACAGTAGGGAAAATAGTTAGGGATGTGCAGGAAGGGTGTAAGGAAGGTCCATAGCTGCCCATTTCCTCTACAGCAACAGCTGTGCATATACACTGAATTTGGAGGTAGATTTGGACACTCAAACCCCTGAGAGAGGGGTGAGGACAACAATAATATGTTGTGATGCCAGTTAGACCAGATTACATGTGTCCAGTGGACACATGTGCAAAATGGACAGCTATTTATGGGGAGATATTTTTTACTGGGAACAGACTGCCCTTTTTTTCAGGTGAGAGTGGGATGTTGGGGAGGGATAGTAGGTATATTTGGGGAGGTAGGTTGAGTAGGTTAAAAGAGAAGACAAGATGCATACAGGGGCAGTATATGACACATGTGGGTAAACACCTTGATGGGGAGGGTTGTTGTGAAACTGGAACCCCATGAACCCCCTAGTGGAAACAGTGGGACTGATGTCCCCACCCATGGGCAGTCACCACTGCACCTTCACAGCCCCGAAGGTGGCTGTGCTGGGGGCTGAGTCAGAGAGCCAGGCCAACCCTTTAGTTGTGACATGCGGCCCTCGAGCTGGCATAGCTGATGTCCGACCTCCATGCGGAGCTCGCTATGCACCACAACCTGGACCTGTCGAAGGGTGACAGGTTCCTGTCCATGCCCGCTCCCGGGGGGTGGGCCAAGGCCCATCCCCTGAGGCGGTTCTACCAGAAGGTGGTGCAGGACCAACGGACGAGGAGGTCCCGGGTTGGGCCCCAGACGTGCTGGTGCCCGGAGCCATGACCAGCTGAGGTGGGACAGGTGGGTCCGCTGGGACCCGCATTCCCGTACGTGCTATGGTGTTTATGGTTTACCAACATATGTGGGATAGTAATAGTCAACACATTCCAGGATTAGGTATAACAGCATGCATAGATCTTCCCATTAACCCAGACACCAGTTCTGGAACAGTTGCATAGCATATGGAACACATACATATATGGGACCACAGTGGTAATAACAACAGCATGCAGGTACATTGATGGCACCATGCCACCAATGTTGGAGTATTTCAACATAGCACATGCATAGAAACAGATTTATATAATTATCAAATGATAGGACATATGTCCCAACATTACTGTGGAGTCATTGCATACCAGTTGAGGTGGGTATTTACTGTATTTTTGGAGATATGGTGGGGGGGAGAGAAAGATGCCAATTAACAACTAGTATATTCTTGTAGTTCACATTATTTTCCTAGTCAGTGCTGTTATCTCTACCTTACAAGTATTACTACCCTACCCTATTGCCTTAGTTTGGACAGTGATATGGCTGTCAACAGCTATATACATGGACTGGTTTTACCTGCAGTATACACCTCTTACCTGGTATACCTGTGGAGGAATTGTTTGTTAACACTAACTGTTTCGACACATACTCCCAGATTCCAGGTTGATGTTATGCACATAACTGTCCATCTCTTTTTGCACAGACTCTGGCCATGTCTTGACCACATGCAGGTGAACCGGGACATATGTAGACTATTGCCCTCTTCAACCTTTAGTGAATTACAACACTCTTATGCAGTATTTCCTAGACAGTTATATTATGTAGCACAGTGTGGGCGACAGTGATCAGTCATACCTTATTATACAGAGCAAGTGCAACACTCACAATGACATGCAATACCAGAGTAAACAGTACAAGTACAGGGTATCAAGCTTTTATTTCTCGGCACAGTGTTTGTATCTGACTTACCTGTGGGAGCAATGTTTGTTAGCACTACCTGATTGTTGCCACACAAAGTATTAGATTTCACATTAGTATTATGCACATACATCCCGCTCTGTTACTGTACACACTCTGGTCACAGCTTGACAACATGGAGGTGTAGATGGGACATACGTGGCTTATTACTCTCATAACATTTTTGGGAGTTGCTAGTGTGACAGGTTTGTTCTTATAGATTTGTGACAATCAGTTGTATTTCCTGTTTGCTACCTAAACATCTAGGATCATCCCACTGATTTCCCAGCGGGACAGGGTGATAGGCAGCAGATATGGGCCGATATACTGGGCATTCTGGACTTATCTGTACAGTTGTGGGGTATGATTCTGTATGCAGCCTACTTCCACTCCCAGGATGCCGACCATCACTGTGTCTGCTAAAACTGAAACACTGTCCATCACAGTTGTGTGTGCTATATAGATATTGCTGTATATCTCCTATCTGATTTCTGTCTTATAATTCTCCTGTGGTTTTACATTCTGACCTTGTATTACAACACTCTTATACAGGATTTCCTAGACAGTTCATAGGTTCATAGGTAGGTACTAGGCTATCGGCCCTTGGGCCAATACAAGCCCAGCTAAAAAGGTACCCTGGCTTTTGCCACCCAAGAAATTATTTTCCTGTGCCACTGTCGAGCAGAGCCACAGAGGTGATCCCTGGGGTAAATTTCCTATTTCCCATCCAATCATCATGATTTTTCTTGAAGAGTGCTAATGAGGAGCTTTGTTTGATATAGATAGGTAGTTTATTCCAGAGTATGGGAAGTCTCCGGGACAGGAATCTATCCCTCCGGCATGTTCTGTTTATTGTGGTGACAAGGTTTAGGTCCCTAGAGCGTGTAGCTTGGAGGGATTGGGATTTCTTAAAGTGGAGCATGTCCAACAGCTCTATGTTTGACATAGCTTTGTTTAGGCAGAGATCACCTCTGAATAGGCAATATGCGATGGAGTAAAGCTGGAGATTTTTGAGACGGTCTGCGTAGGGCATCTGTTTGATGCCAGTAATCCTCTTTGTGAGGTTTTCTGCGGCCTTTCCAGTTGTTGTAGATGTCTTGTGAGGTACATAGCAAAAGGGGCATTGTACTCTATAATGAGTCTAATGAGTGATGAGTAGACGGGAACAATGACCTCTTTTTTTCTGGATGAGAAACCTTTTGTGATGAGGTGTGCCACGTATAAGGATTTCCTGACTACTGTGGCAGTGTGATTATCAAAGGAGAGACTACTGTCCACCTGTGTCCCAAGGTCTCATCACACTTTCGGTGTTAAGTAGACTACCACCTATGTTGTAGTTTATGGGTACAGAGTTTTTACCAAAGGGGATGACAATGCACTTTTTGGCATTGAGCTTGAGGCCATGGCTTTGACACCAGGCATCTGTCTCAGTGAGGCCCTTTTGTAGGATGTCCACATCGTTAGGAGTTTCGATTATGGCTCCTAGTTTGCAGTCATCTGTGAATTTCATTAGCCAAAGACCTTCTGTGTTAGCCTGTACTTCAGAGAAGTAGATACCAAACAGGAGAGGACCCAGGACTGAACCCTGTGGTACTCCACTTGTCACTGGTCTGAAGTCAGATTTGGAGTCTGCTACTTTCATAGTGTGGGTTCTGTCAGTGAGCCAGTTGGCAACCCATCTTGTGACATAGGGATTTATACCTAGTTTAGTGAGTTTATCTATAATTCCAGAGTGGGGGATGGTGTTGAAAGCCTTGGCAAGATCTTGATAGGCTGTGTGAACCACCTTACCCTTGTCTATGGCTTTGGTGACTGCTTCAAAGAAGTCTATCAGGTTTAGGAGACATGATCTGTCTTTTACAAACCCGAACTGGGTAGGATCCAGAGTTTGGAGATTACCAATGTCTTTGTTTATAAGTTCCATGATGATACGTTCCATGGCCTTGCAGACCAAGCTCGTCAGGCTAATGGGGTGGTAGTTCCCATGGTCCATGGTGGCTCCCCCCTTGTGGAGTGGGATAACCATTGCTGTGTGCCATTCAGCAGGCACAAAGCCTGAGGTGAGGCTATGATTGAACATGATACTTAGGTGGGGTGCCAGTTTGTTCTGTAGTTCATGTAGAACGCAGCCTTGGATGTTGTCTGGTCCCATGGATGCTGTGTTCTTGGCTTTGGAGAGTGTGGTTTTTACCTGTGCAGCCGTGATTACAGGAACTTTGCATTCTTCCAGTATAGAGATGGGCTCTTTAGGGGGTGAGGGGGAGGGTAAAGTTAGCACTGAACCTATCTGCCAGGATGTTGGCAATATCAGTTGGGTCTGTATATTTAGTGCCATTGTGCTGTAACTCAGAGCAGATCTGAATGTTGCCATTGAGATTCTTGACATAGCTATAGAATGCTTTGTGGTTGTCATTAGAATCAGTGGCGATTTTGTTTTCGTAACTAGCTTTGGAGAATTTTGTCAGGGATCGCAGCTTCTTACTGAGGCTGATCAGGGAGCTCCTCCACTCATGGGATTTTACTCTCTTTTGCAAGAGTTTCTTCCTTCTGTTGTATATGGCAGGGGACCACCAGATTAGCTTCCTTTTTTTGGAGGATAGCGTCTTGGTTTTGTTTGGGATAGCACGATCCATGCACTCATGTAAGTGCTTATAAAGTGCAATTGTGTAGGATTCAGAAGTTCACCACTTCTGTCTTAAGAAGCATGAAGTTGGCTTTGGAGAAATTTTTTACCATGGTTTCCTTAATGGGGGGTGGGGGTGGGGGGTGGAGGCAGGATGTGGATATCTAGGCTAATTAGCTTATGGTCGGATCGGACCAATGAGGTGTTGACTTCAGGTGTGGAACACCGGTCACTCATATTGGTAATGACTAGATCTAGGATATTGTTGCCCCTGGTGGGGGTGTGGATAAATTGATCCAGGGCATTGGAGTTTATGAATTCCAGAAAGCGCTGAGCGAAGGAGTTGGTACATGAGTAGTTTTCCCAGTTAATGGTGGGGTAGTTGAAATCGCCCATTATTAGGGTGTTTGGTTGAGCCCTAATATTTTCCAGTACATCAAGAAAAGAGGAGTGGGAATCTTGGGGCATGGTGGGTGATCTGTAGCAAGCTAAAATTTGGATTGCAGTTTTGCCCAGAGTTAGTTGCACTTGGATAACCTCGGCTGCATTATGCTGAGCAACTAGCCTGGAGGTGTGGATATCCTTAATGAATATGGACACACCTCTGCCTTTGGTATTCCAGTCCAGGTTACATGGCCAAAAAGTGTGGTATGAGTTATAGCCTGGTATTGCAGGGGTGCTCTCTGGAGCCTTGAACCAGGTCTCAGTCACTGCACAGATATTGATGTTCTCCATTTTAAGGAGTGCCTCGAGTGAGTGCATTTTGAGAGTTAGACTTCTAGCATTGAGTAGCATCACCCTCAGTTTTTGCTAGCCTGTTCCTGTTACGGTGTTGAATTTGTCATTTGAACCTTGCCTAAAAAAGGCACTATAGGGGCGGCAAGAGCCTTAGACAGTATCCGGAATCTCAGGGGTGACAGGTGCAGGCCATCTCTGGCAAAGCATCGTGGTCTGTCGACCATATCATCCCAGGCAGACAGATATTGGATCCCTTTAGAATGGCACCAGAAGCTTAGCCAATTGTTGAAGTCAATCATTTTGTCCTTGTATTGCGGCATCATTCTGGGTGATGGCAGAATGCTACTCAGGGCTAGGGTCATACCTGCCTGGGCTACAAGATTGGAGAGCTCTTCCATGTCTCTTTTCAGGTAGTCCAGGGAGGTACATCTCAGGTCATTCACACCAACATGGACAATGACAGAGTCATATTTGTACTTGTTGTGGAGTGACCTGAGTGTGTGGGTTATGTGGTGGATCCTGGCATCTGACAGGCAGCTGACAGTAACTTTCTCCTTGTTTAGCCTGGTGAGTGGGACATCAGTGTGCCTGACTATAGAGTCGCCTATGACTAGTGTGTTGTGTACGTTGTTTTGCCTTATTGGCTCTGGTTGAGTGGCACACTGAGTCTGTGGGCTATGTGTCATTTGGGTTGTGTTATATTATGTAGCACAGTGTGGGTGACAGTGATGAGTAGTACCTTATTATTCATGGCAAATGCATCACTCAAAATGCCATACAATACCAAAGTAAACAGTACCAGTACAGGGTATCATTCTTTTGTTTCTGGGTACAGTGTTCATATCTGACAGACCTGTGGGAGCAGTGTTTGTTAGCACTACCTGAATGTTGCCACACAAAGTACCAGCTTCCACATTACTATTATGCACATACATGTCACTCTGTTACTGTACACACTCTTGTCACAGCTTGACAACATGGGGTGTAGCTAGGACATACTTGGCTTATTACTCTCATAACAGTTTGGGGAGTTGCTAGAGTGACAGGTTTGTTCTTATAGATGTGTGACAATCAGTTGTATTTCTTGTTTGCTGCCTATACATCTGAGATCATCCCACTGATTTCCCAGGGGGACAGAGTGACAGGCTGCAGATATGGGCCAATTTACTGGACATTCTGGACATATCTGTACAGTTGTGGGGTATGATTCTGTATGCAGATTACTACCACTCCCAGGATTCAAACCATGGCTATGTCTGGTAAAAATTCGACAGTTCACGCCTCAGTTGCGTATACTATTTGGATTTTGTTGTCTGTCTTTTCATTGTTTTCTGTCCATGTCTCTCTTAGTTGTACTAAATGACCTCTGGGGATTACAACTGTCATATACAGACATTCCTACACATTCTATTTATGTTGCACAGTGTGGTTAACAGTGCTTAATACAACAGTACTATTAAGTGATTGCTAATTTACATTACCATATGATATCAGAGTATACATATGCAGTCCAGCAGTTAGACCTTTCTTGTCAGGCTATTATGCTTTTATTTACATACAAACTATATGAGACTCTTCCTGCCATATTCTCCAGTGTATGCAGTACTTGCCTTAAACAATACAGGTTTTATACTGGTAATTAACTTACTAATACTTTTAGATTTATTTCCAATGACAGTACATGCAAGAGTATTACTAACCTACCTTGCATCGTAGCCTCTCCAGGTGACATCCATGGGCCTCCTGGTTCACGACCCGCTCATTTGCCACTGTGAAGGACATAGGAGGAATATTTAGCCATACCTATCCATAATACACATGAGCTGGCAATTATTAAACAGGTAGTGGAGTGGATACTTACACACAGCTGGGACAACCCCTGTCCATGAGATCCCCCTTTCACTGCTTCAGATCTACATAGTGATGCCTGACCTGCTCACCAGTTTGGGGTATGCCAGTGGCACTGGTGAGGTCACGGGCGAGATGGTCCTAGGCTTCCACCTTATATTGGCAACTCTGGTACTGGCCCTGCAGCAGTCTCTGCTCATGGTCTTTGCAAGGAGTCCTGCCATGACTCTGGACTCCTGGATGCCCCAGCGCTGCACCCCAAAGTGCACTCCCTCTCCCCTTCCTGACATGGTGCCTGCAAGGGGAAGCTACAAACAGTTATGAGATGTATTCTCGCCTGTTGGGATTAAATAGGGCCAATTTCCCTCACTTTGCCGTGATTGGACAGTTTTGAAAATGCTAAGCTATGGGCAACCCTGCTTACCTAAGGTTGGCATTGTTTAAAGGGGTATACCACTGGGATAATTGAGTTAGTTGGCCTACACATTGCTTACACCTACTAAGCTGGCCTGTGCAATGCTTAGCATTGCTTAATATTTACTTTGCATTATATTTGCTTTTTGGCATTGATTTATTATTCATTACAAATTATATATATGTCTGGTATCCATGATTCATGTGTATGTACACTGTATGGGGTCCTTGTATTTAATAGGGGACTTCACTCTATTACAATTACACCTCACATCTGGGCTTACTTCTGTACTCCAGTTCACATATTTATGTTATGTAGTAGGTTATAGAACATATGACTGTATACTAATTCCTTTCACATGTTCAGTTTGATTTTACTATAGTGAGGATTTGTTTGGTGATATCTCATTCTTACGTACTGCTGTGATGGCTTGGTGGTTAACTACTGTGACTATAGTGTATAGGGCCTGGGTTCAAGATCTGCAAGGCTGTTTATTTTGTTGCTGGGCAGAACAGCAGCTGTTGGATACAGACTGATTAAGGCACTTTTAAGCACTTGTAAGTGGGTTTGCATGGGTTTGCGCAAGGGTAAGCTATGCTAACCTTTGGTGAAATATGCTTATAGAGAGTTAGCTTCCATACTGCTTAACCTGTGTGCACATTGCTTACCCCTGCGCAAATGGGCTTAAACCCGCTTACTAGTGCTTACATATGCTTACTCCCGCTTACTGCTGCTTAATAGTGCTTACACTTGCTTACTAGTGCTTACTCCCACTTACCACTGCACTACTTTAGACAGTTATGTCTAGTGGTTCTTGGGAAGGTGGGGGATTTGGAAGCTGTATGGAGTTATCATTCATTACACAGTTTATCTTCCTTTTGTATCCCTGATTCCTGTGTACATATACTGTATGGGGCATATGTGATTATCTGTGGACTTTGCAACATTTTGACACTGACACCTCAGATCTGCATTTAATGCAGTACTCCAGTTTCACAAATATATGTTATTTAGTAGGTTATGCAACTAAAATATTGGTCATAACGTGATTTGACATGGAAAATGGAACGTGTTGTAGTGGGACTCGAACCGGAAATGACTGCTCATGAGGTGAATGCTCTGCCCGCTACACTATTGCTATACTGCATCATTTGCATATATCTCCCTTTTTATCCTCTTCTGCCATTTAAGCTGCATTAACCGTAGCTAAGCGATGGGCAAACCTGCTTACCTACAGTTAAATTTAATCTGTTTCATTAAAAAAAAAAGTATCTTTATATTGTTTGTGTTTACTATTGCTCTTGTACACATGGGGGAATGTTGCTGGGGTATGCAGATACATATGAGTGGTCTCACTCAATATTTTAGGGCTTTCTGCTGTTCTTCATTGCAGAGGCATGTATATTCTAAGAGCTCTGCTCTCAGACATGCCCCCTGCACTCTTACATGCTCCGTGTAAGATTAGAAGCTCAGGCAGTGCGCCTTCATTGATATGCATGGTTCGCTGCTGTCCTGCTTCTAAACGACCACTTTCGTGCAGGACTAATCTAGTCCTGCACTGAAGATTAGTAAATCCGGGGGAGGGACATCCAATGAGTTGTGTACCCTTTGCATTAGTTATGAATGTGACAGTATGTGCAATAAATTACAAAATGAAGGAGGGTGGAGTATATAAATCATGAAGGGTAAAGAATTCCAGTTCTGTTAACATATGCCGATGACATTATAATAATTGCAAAAACAAAATTTGGCTAAAAGAAGTAATAATTTGCAAAAATGAGTGTCTAGAGATGATAGGGATGGCTTTAAATAAACAGAAAAGTAAAGGTTTGGTATAAAACTTGGGAATAAAAATGTAAATAAAATTCAATGGGAAAAATAATAGAAGAAATAAAATTAACCTGTCTTTTTCTGAAGAACATAAATTATCTTTCAGAAAAAAGGACTTATTTGATAAATTCAGTACTGATGGGAAAATATACTTATAAAGTGTATTTATGTTGGCAAAAGTATTTGAAAAGTAATTATTGCAGAAAGTTTTTCATTTATATGTGATTCTAGATTAAACCCTGTAAAAAGAGGAATTTTTTATTTAAATAAACAAAAAGGAGGTTTAGTGTTAATTAACCTAGTGGTCTATGATGCTTCATTAACTTTGTATGACTTGTTAACATGAACAAATGAAAAAGATAGTAGCATTGTATAAATATAAATATGAAAAATTTGGGGGTATGGTAAAAAGAAGTAAAAGACAAAAAAGTGAATACATTAGGAAATAAAGTATTACGAAGAACAAATATTTTGTGGAAAATAAAAATGTATGATATAGAAAAAGATAGAAAAGTATGGTATAAGAATGTAATGATAAAAAATTGCTATGTAAAACCATGGAAAAATCTAACAGATGAAAAAATTAAAGCAATTAAAATAAGAAGCAAATGATGTAATCAGAAAGTAGAATGTCAAGATTTTTGTGGAGACTGGTAATAGATAAATTGCCAGTAAAACAAATTTGCCATATAAGAAGAAAAATGATGGATGGATGTTTATATTGTCAAGAAGAAGAAACTATGGAACGCGTGTTTTTGAAATGTAAAAGAGTAAAAAAAGTTATGGGGAAAACTATGTAAAGAAGATTTTTTGAAGATATAAAAGAAGTAGATAAAGTAAATATGGATATGACTAAACATGGATATTATAAGAATAGAAGTAAAGAATATGTTAAAAGAATAGATAAAAAGTTATTGTATGGTATATGAGTTATAATAACCGTATGAAAGAATAAATGAAATTATGTTTAATGGTAAATGGATTTTAGCAACAATACTAAACAAAATTAGAGGGTGGTTATGGAAAAAGGAGTGGGCATCTAACGGATGAAAATTTAGTATGATTGTGTTAAGAGATTTGCATATATATATATATATATATATATATATATATATATATATATTTATATATACATGGATCTACTTCAGTAGATCGAACTTTTACAAGTTCGAACCACATATGGCCGAGACCATATGTTCGAAGTTGTAAAAGTTCAAACACTGAAGAAAAAAGAAAAAAAACAAAGAAACATAAAACTAAACATCTGTAGCAGGGGGGCTATGCCCCTCCCTGCCCCCCCCACCCTCTACTTAAATATACCAACTCCGAGATCACACTACATTACTTGTAAAAAGTTCGATCTACTGAAGGGGACCTATATATATATATATATATATATATATATATATATATATATATATATATATATATACATATGCATATAAATATATGTGTACACATGTAAATATTTATAAATATGTAAATATCTTGTAAATAACAGATATGTTTGTATATTATGTAAATGACCCCTATTTTTTGATAAGTGTCATGAGTTCTTTTATATCTACCCGAGCTGCTACCAACTCAGGCAGATGGAGCCTCAATTTAACTTCTCAATTGAAGGATGGCACACCCAGGAGAGCACCCCCAATGCTCTACTACAATATCTGTTTTGAAAAATGAATCCAAAGACTTGGTGTGAGAATAGAACTCATAGCCTTCTGCGCCAGAGGTAAGTATGCTGCATGTTTAATACTGAGACTGCAAAAAAGCATGTTAATTTTCCACCCTCCAAGAAAACAGCACTGATAAAGACAAAAGCTGTACCAAGCAAACGCAGCAACAGCCTGGTACTGTGTTTCTGTTGTGCTGAGATAATACAAACAGAAATTCTTTAGATCTGAATGCTTTGGGGAAGCACTATACCTCTCAACTTATTTGATCAAGAATTCTGGACAAAGCCAAAAATAAGGGAGAAATAACATCAGCAACATATTTTTAAAAATTACTCTAATTCAGTTAGAAATTTAACAGAACACGTTTTTCATTAGTATGCATTTTTGAGCAAGAAAAAAACACTCTTATGACTGATATTCTGACTGACTGTAATTGTGACTGATTTATCAGAAAATCAAAGATGTCATGGGAGACAGTACAAACATGTGAAGGAAAATCAGGAGCATTCTGCAAAAATAAGGACAGCTGAGAGGTATGGGTAGTACTCGGGAGGGAATGTCTGATCACAACAAACCATTCCTGAATTTGAATACTTTTTTGGATGTGCATGTTTTAAATTATGCTCTGCTAACAATGACCATCTGAATGTGGTTAGTTACAGTACATGCTTTTTTACATGGCTAGGCTTGTAAAGGCCCTAGGGCCATTCGCCTAGTAACCTCCAATGAACCTATGAACCTATAATATTTTGGATGTTAATATGACTGTCTATGAACAGGTATCAGCAGAAGAATTTAAGAATTTGTAGCTTTAATGACTGAGATAATTAAAAAAAAACTACTTATCCTTACATTCTTAAACTGAAGCTTCTTCATTTTCAGTTTTAGTATGACTGGACATCACCTTTGCACCCATAGCTACACTGGGAGGGGTTAGCATAATGGTTAAGGTCTTTACCTTGCAGTTATAAAAGCTGTGTTTATTAGCTAGGCTTGTAATAGTCTGCAAGCTGCTAGCCTAGTATATACATAAGAACCAGCAAGCAAATGAATTAAAGAAACTGCAGCCATAGTCACCTTTCCATCTTTAAAACATGAAACACTATACTACTTCTGATAAGGTGGAGCATTTAATACCAAGTAGGGAAGGAGCTCACAGCATGGTTGAAAATGTTACGTTGTAGTTATTTTACCATCTATCCTTTACTGCAGTCATTAAAGGCACTCATGAGAAACATCAGTCTTGCAATATCATGAAGAACTTACCATCCCAGGGAGCCCGCAGGAATTTTTGCAGGGGGGGTGCAAACCCGGAGCCTCGCCCATGCAGCCTCATTCCCCACGCCCATGCAGCCATTCCAGTGTCCCATTACTTGGCTATTTCTCCCCATTTGTCATAGACACTGTAAAAAATCTCTCAGTGTGCATACTATTTTATGCTTTACTTCTACAATGATTACAGATATTTGGATTTCATTTACAACTTTTATTTCAAATTTTATAGCACAAACACTGATAGACATTTACTAACCCTAAACAAAGCAATAGTCTTACAATGAAAACAGACTTAACATTAAAAATTTACCTTTGAAACCCACATTCACTGAAACAGCATTGAAACCCACATTCAAAGAAAATGCGTCTGGCCAGTGGCAGGGAAAGTTTACCTTTGAGCTGTTTTCAAATCATAGGCTCCTTGCACACATTTTTAGAACCATGCAAAAGTTCTTTGATTCACCTTCCTGACTGTATCAATTATACTATATAATAATTAAATTATATCCCTTGTATAATACAGCGCCACTTGTTAGAGTGTGTTTTAAATTTATAGTTCTGAACATTTTCCTTTAAGCAATGAAACAAATCATATGAACCAATAATGACAGCCTGCCCAATTCAGAACATTTCAACCATGAAGGGCCACTCAAACTTCTGTCATACAATCCACCAATATCAATCAATATGCAGAATCTCTGCAGAAGTAAAAGTCATCTGAATAATTCCACATTAAAGAGATCTGAAACCAATGAAGAGGTTGTTGCTAGAAAACTTTATATTTCAGTGTTTCATTTACAAATTCAGTGCCTGTTGCCCTTGAAGAATAAATTGCCTATGTTACATTAAAATAAATGGTAATCTGGTATATTGCAATAGGGAATGTGTGGCAAGCTGATAAACAGGTTCATAGTTATTAGGTGTCTCATCCAAAGGAGGACATACTAAGAACTGCAGTACCATACCCTTAAAATACAAATGCTGTAGGAATAGAACCTACAGCCCTTTGCATCAAGATGCAAGTAGGCTACCTGCTGTGCTAACACTGCTTTAAAATTCTGTACCACAATAATGATACCATTTGCTAAACAAAAAAGTTGCACATTTTAAGCAGATTTAACATGAGCAGCAGTAACATTTGCTTCCCTTGAAGCTCACAATTCCTTGAAAATGCACTTGAAAATAAATCCCACCTCTTAGATCTAACTAGGACATCTCTCTCTCTCTCTCTCTCTCTCTCTCTCTCTCTCTCACACACACACACACACACACACACACACACACACACACACACACACACACACACACACACACACACACACCTCACCTTCTTAGTGCAAGAAATCTGGACAAAGCCTAAAATAAACAGGGACGGATTATAAATATTGCTTTCATGAACTTATAAAATTGCTAGAATAACAGGATTTGTGTTGGTATGCATTTTTCTAAAGGATATGATGTCTAAAACTATTTAGCAACTTCAATCCTTTTTAGGAGGAATATGGAGCAAACATCTGGACATTCTGCAAAAAGCCGTACAGCTGAGGGGTATGCTACCTCCCTTAGAGATTTTGTCAAGTTGTCCTCCTTTCCACATATTTTTACAATGTTTACTCATTCCAGCCTTGACAATGTACATAAATAGATTTTGTCAAAGTTACAACAACTTTAAACTCTGTGTGAACTTGGTGTTTGTTTTTTTTTGTTTTTTTTGACAGAAAGGTATAAAGGAACTCATGGCTATGTATATAGTTGAATCTCTTTGTACTGAAGTACTCCCTACCATGATGCTGCTTTAATAAATAGTGTGTCTGCATTCAGAAACTTTTACAGTTTTTATACTGAATTTTATACCTACATGAATTAGAAAATAACCAATTTCCTTTCCAGAGCCTAACTAAGCTAAAAAGTCCACTTGTTACAAGCACTCCTTCCCCTGGAAAACATCTGTATATGCATCATCACAGAGACCTAGTTCAAGACCGATGACAGCACTCCTTTAATGCAGAATTTCAATACCTGCCACAAGTTCAGGCCTACCACCTTAGATGAAAAGGTGATGGTGTCTACATATTCTTAAAGAACAATTCATCTCCAGACTTGCTAAGTGAGATAATGACGTGGAATTCCTCTACATCCAACTTAGCATTAACAAAACTCCTTACTGTGTCATACCTAACTTTAGGTCCCCTCTATGTACCCCATCAGTCCATATCTCCTACCTAACTAATATGGTGTCCCTATGCATTGTCAACACCATTATTCTAGGAGGCTTCAATCAACTATTCCTTCATTAACTGGGAAACTTGTACATCCTTGAGTATGTATTCCCAAACAGTTCTGGATTTCATCAATACAGGGTATCTGGATCAATTAGTCTGTACCCAAACAAGAGTGATAAAATCCGTGACTTGGTCCTTACCAATATGGGACAACTTTGGTGTCCACCAACTGCCACTTCCTCCCTGGTTAAACTGGAACACAAATCAGTCACATTCATTAGAAGACTGAAGCCAAAAGCATCTTCCAGTACCTCTGTTTTCAGAGATTATGCTAAGATTAATCTACTAAAACTAAGCGATGGCCTGAATTATGTGGAATACTTTACTGTCAAATCCTATGCACATGTAAATAGCTGCATAGACACATCTATCCCCCTCTGAAGTAAATAGAAAGCCACATTTAAGAATAATTCTATTTAGTCGAACCCAGATATAAACAGGCTCTGTAATAAAAGAAAACATATTGCCTGCAAAAATAAATTTAACTCTCAAGATGCTAAAGACACTGTTGCTAAACTTAATATGGAGCTCGCTACCCTAATCAAATCAATGAAAGCCAGATATGAGGTAAAAATAACCAACTAGGTCAAGGGTAACCAGAAAGCCTTTTTTTAACTATGTTAGAAACCTCAGAAACAATTTGCAGCACTGCACAGAAATAATCTTAAATGATTTTAAATTCCTGAATATAGGCAATTTACTAGCAGACAAATTTAGTTCAGACTTCAAAACATGTATGTGTGTATATATAGCAGAGTGGCCAGAATTCAATATTTTGTGCTCAGACATCATAAATTTGCCCATACACTACCCAGCTAGCGACCACTTAAAATATACTCAAAATTCTGCCCTTAAAACTTCAAAAAGGGACACATGTTTAACTATTGCCACTTATAAACCATGAAAATGTTATTTTTAGTGGTGCATTTCTATCAGGTTGGTATATTTTGCACTCTATACAGTTTAGTCAGGTGTAACCATTGTAAACATTAGAACTATAAAGTTTCTGAGACAATTAAAAAAATTAAAATTAAAAATTAAAATTTTTGCTTAGTGGCAATCACCAACATTGGGATCAGTCCCTTATCCCAGATACTTAATATATGACAATGAATTTCTCTCTATAGAGGTTGTCCTCTGCACCTTTTAAGTCCTTTCGATAAGTGTTTTTGTCATCTTCAATGCCTACTCCTTTTTTATGTATAATCTATTTGACAGATTTTATAGCCAGAAGGATACAAGACCACATCTGGATCAACATGGTTGGCTACCTCATTTGTTATGGCTGCTGGTCCCTCTTGGCTGGTGTTGGCTTCTTCCATCATTTCCATCACCTAATACACATCTGGAGAGTTGTGGTGGCTATATGATTTGAGGAGCTCTTCCCTCTTTGCCACGGTTAAAGTAACAGACTTTCCTTTGTATCTTTTGGTGTGCATGGGAGCACAGAATTACTACCACCTAACATCACCCCAAATGCTAGTAAAAGCTAACAGGAACTAACACTGTCTTCCCACTTATGCTCCTCTCTGTAGTTGCACTATCTAAATGACTCCCAAAACAATAGCTTCACGTGCAGCATGTTACACAGCCTTTTCCAACAAGCCTCCTTCCTTCCGGGTATTAGTTACTGCTGCCTGGTTTCTAAATTCTTTGCTGATATAGCATAGCAGCTATTTATTAGTCTTAAATACTCACCCGCTGACTGCAGGTGTTGGCATCTGTGACTGATGGGCTTGTTAACGTTTGAGGTCCTTTGCAGAGAGGAATGCACTGACGAAGATGTTTTCAACCAATTTCCATCTTGCCAAATCATCTAATTGGAGTAACTTTTAAGCTTTCATATGTGATCGATCAGGCCTTATAGTAGTGGCAGGAGTATTGTTTTAGTTAAGAAGTCACCAGAAAGCCCTGAAAATAATGATTGCACATTCAGCTGGCTAGTAGTAAAATGGTCTGTTGGTGGATATACAAAAGGCTTTATCTGTTATGTTTACAACCCCCCTTTTTTTGCTGTAATACTTTAACACTTACTGAGAATTTACTTTTGCTGTTGTGCCATGGACCTGTAAAACAAATTTTATATTTTGGAAGACTGCAGTCTTAAACAGAGACAATGTTTGTACTGATAACTCCATTTTGCCTTTTTAAATTATATGACAACATTGGTCACTTTCTACTATAGACTTAACCCTTTGACTGTCAATGACACAATCTTAGACATCATTACTGTTAATAACGCAGGCAGATGCTATGGAATAATTGTTTGGGTTAATCCTATAACTGATCACTGCTCAGTAAACTTTCTGATCATGTAGCAAGCTGAATACAGAATGCTCTTTCTCACTCACCAGAGAACCTCTGGTTTCAACCAGTCTAGAAGTGACTGACTGAAACAAAATGTTGCCTCTTCTGTCATCACACTTGTATTGCAAATTGTGTATTACTATACATGTATTAAATGTTTAGTTATTGGAGCTTTTTTCCCCAGGCCACCACTGAGAATGGGTTCTATACACAGTTAGACTTTCCTGATAAACAAATTTCAAATAAAGATAAAATAGAAATGCAGTCTAGGACAGGTGGTTTATTCAGATATGCAAGTATGCACTTCAAAGAAGATAGACAGCAATATAATTAACAGTGGCCAACTGAAGAATTAAAGGCACCAGAAACTTCCAGCTAAAATTAATCTAATCCAGGGACAAAGCATGGAAGAATTGCAAGGTTATCAAGCAACTTCACATGCATCAAATATTTCTCAATTCTAACCCTACAAATAGGACTGAAATTCAAACTGCAGTGCAGTTCTATTTATTTTTTGTAGGAAAAAACAGTCAGCTACTAAATCAAAGACGGGATAGCTTGACTGAAGCTGAAAGGATCTTGTCTAATTCAGAACCCAGCTAGTGATAAATTGAATTTGCCTAAGTTGGATACACAGACACAAATGCATTCGCATTTCTACAAAACATGTCTGCAGTCCGTCTTTGCTTATCCTTATTTTCCCTGGACCATGGTAAATGTAATGAAACCTAATGCAAATCCTTCACTTCACTCAAAGTTCCCTTTAAAAACTGTTACTACTAAGCCTTTAAAGCCCCCCCTCCCTTTGCCAAATTACTAACTGGAGAACCAAGTTCAAGGACAGCTTCTTTCTGACTTTAAGATAGCAACACCTTTTATGACAATGCCTTCAGCCCATGTTTTTAATTTATCCTTAATCTTCTGATGTCAATTTTGACACGCTGCAAGATAAATCTAACTTGCTCCTCTTCCCTAGGCTGCTGCTTGTTGAGTCCAGTGAACTTTCTCCAATTTTATAACATAACTTCCTCCAAAGACCTTAGGGTAAACTGCATATGCACACTGCACAGGCTTAAAAAATATACTAGTAATAATGACTCCTGTCATTCTGAGCATTGGCACAGAAATTATGTCAATAAACACAGTGCTTTATCAAGTAAATATCTTTGCAGTAGGTAGACAGGTACTAACCTGCAGATAGGGAAGTCAATATTATAGCAAATTATTGCTCTGCAAGCATCAGTTGCACATTTCTTGACACCTCCGGGACACTTATTTTCTGCAGTTTACCACCATCAGTCACAAACTAACCACAAAGACACAGAAAGCCATGGCCACACATCTATCTGTTATTTGTACGTTCGTCCGTGAACTCCAGTCCAAACTTCATCTTCTGTTATTCAAAATTCACGTGGGCGCAGAAGATGAAGACGTAAAACATCAGTCACACAGACCCAAAAGCGTCTGTGTGACTGGACTTGAAGGGCATTCTTAAAGAAGAGCGCCCTAAAAAAAAAAAAACAAAAAAAAAAAAAGTTTTTTTTTTTTAATTAAAAGAAGATTAATCTACTAGCCAGCCAATTCCAGGGGGTGCAAGTGCACCCCCTTGCACCTGCCTGCCTGCGGGCGCCCTTAGTACCATCCATAACATCAGCAAGCGAAAAAATTAAAGAAACTACAGCCATAGTCAACCTTTCATCTTCAAAATACAGAATGCTACAGTATCTTGCACAGTGTGGAATATGTGGATAGAAATTGACATATTTACTAATAAATGAAGTTTAGAAACAAACTAAGTTGTCCTGGGACATCGTCATGGGGGGGGTGGGTTTAGGTTAATATTAGGGGGAGTTAAGTGGGTTGGGGAGGTGAAAGGGTTAAGTGGAGGCAGGGATGGTTGGGAGGAAATGAGATAATGATGGGGAGGGGCTTAAGAGGTTTAGTCTAGTGTAGTTGGGTTAAGCAAACACACTTTGGCGTGAACTTGCTATTGCAGGTGATATGTCCATGATGACCTGGGGCTGGTCTGGTGAAGGTAGGCCTTGGAGGACTTGTGGGGTGGGATAAATTATTTATTTGTTATTATTTAATTATTTTGTCTGGCTTTGGTTGCGGAAGGGTGGTTGGTGGTGTCATTGATTTCATATAAGTGTGAGGTTTCCCAGGGATTTATTATAAAAAAAAAAGTAAATAAATAAATAAAAAAAGGAAGATATATGAATCACGTTTATCATAATGACCCTTTATTCTTCATTGATGGCATGTTTCACTGTTTGCTTCGGGTTAGCGGAGTTTGCGAGACCATTGTTTTCTTTCTTGGGGCCATGTGAGGGCCTAGCCCTGAGCATTTCATTGGTTTGCTTTCGGGTCTGGTTTGTGAACGATACTTTGCTGGGGGGGGACTCTTGTTGCATCAGGGCTGTGCCCTTGTGCTGTGGGCACTGCCACTCTTTGTAGTTTACGGTCAGTGTGGAAAAAGAGGAGAGACATCCTTTGGATGATACTCATGGATATGCTTTTTTTTTTTCTTCCTTGCTTTTCAATTTCGGTATTAAAATGTTTTGTTATCAATACAAAGTCTTTTGTTTATTTATAGAAAATCTATAAGCATTTCCAAGACACTTCCTAATACATGACGTAAGAGGTTTTCTTGGGCTAAGTATGATGATGTTGAATTGGGAGTTGATGGTTCGTTAGTGGCTAGGAAAGGGCATATTCAGGATGGCAGGGAGGTTGTGGCCCAATTGAAATGGCAGCATTGGTTCGCAGGCTTGCCTGTGGCTGTTGGAGGTGGTCGCGCAGGCCTGGTGTTCCCTTGGGCATTGAGTTGTGTTCTGGCTTGGGCCATGGTGGTTGCTTGGCTTGGGCTGCTGGATGGTGGATTTGCATCCGAGAGGACCTGTGGCTACGATGGAGGGAGTTTGGGCTTTTTGTGCGCTGACAGCAACGCAGTCCTTTCCTTTGTTCTGCGTGTTTTTTTGTCATTTATACTGCTGTTCACCACTTATTTCAGTGGCTTCATCGGGGTCTATGGTGCAGACTGGAGTTGGTCAGTGTTGAGGGAGTTGTGCATGGATTGTAATGAGTGTTCCCCTTCGTTTTGTCAGTGGTGGTGATTGAATTTCGGGACCAGAGGATTGGGGGCAGTGAGTCTGGGGGGTTGAGATCTGATGTGAATGGACTGCCTCTTTGAGGCCAGTCGGTGGTGCCATGTACTGGGTATTTTCCTCAGAAGGGGGCCAATGGTGGCTTTTCATGGGCTGACTGAGTTTTAATACCACTGCGCATGATCAGTGCAGAGCTAAGTCTGTGCCGTGCATGTTTTCTTCACTCAAACACACACGCAAGGGGTCTGACTTCAGGAGTTAACGAGGTGGAGCTGAAAGTTAAACAGTATGCATGTTGACTTTCTGAGGTAATTGGAGGCATACCTCTCAACTGTAAAGATTTTCGCAGATGTTGCCTTATATTTGTGGTCTGTTTTTCAGGCAATTGTCACTTTCTGGTTCATTGTGGTGAATCATTGGGGATGGATGTTGAAGGATAGTGAGGTACATTTGAGTTTACACTTCATAATACCCTTCAGAAGTGCTTGTGGCATCTCAAAAAAATATATATATATATGCAGTATATAATTTGGAAGTTGCTTGTGGCAACTTGGTCCCTCTGATGAGCAGAGGTATGGACGCTGCTTACTGGGGCAGGGTGAGTAGGTACGCTGCCCTGATTAAAATTACAAGGATGTTATGCTGTATTTAGAATCAATTATATCATGAATAGTTGTAATTAATAAAGTTGGTGATCAAAGCTATGTTATGGAAATTTAATAAAGGTCGTCAAATGTCATTTGGTGTGATGTGTGTTATTGAAGGGGACCGGGACAACTAGGAAGGAAGCTCAAAGTATGGCTTAACTGTGTATTTTTAGTTTCTCTCTGCTTGCCAGAACAGTGAGTTGGTTACAATATAAACTTCTCCTTTTACACTATAAGACAAAAAGTTATACAGCAGCCTTGGTGTAATACATTTTATCACACACTCAGCTCATTAAACATTAGAGACTTGAGAGTAAGTTGAAAAAGTCCAAGACCACTCCCCACGCACATCATCATTCTCTTTCGGCTTTTCCCGTTAGGGGTCGCCACAGCGGATCATCTCTTTCCATTTCTTCCTATCCTCTGCATCTTGCTCTGTCACACCAACCGCCTGCATGTCCTCTCTCACCACGTCCATAAACCTTATCTTAGGCCTTCCTCTATTCCTCTTACCTGGCAGCTCCATCCTTAGCATCTTTTTCCCAATATACCTATCATCCCTCCTCAGCACATGTCCAAACCAACGCAATCTCGTCTCTCTTGCTTTGTCCCCAAACTGTCCAACATGAGCTGACCCTCTAATATACCGATTCCTAATCCTATCCATCCTAGTCACACCGATTGCAAATCTTAACATCTTTAACTCTGCCACATCCAGCTCTGACTCCTGCCTTTTTGTCAATGCCACTGTCTCCAACCCATATAACATAGCTGGTCTCACTACACTCTTGTAGACCTTCCCTTTCACTCTTACGGATAGCCGTCTGTCACAAATCACTCCTGACACTCTTCTCCACCCATTCCACCCTGCCTGTACTCTCTTCTTCACCTCTCTTCCACATTCACCATTACTCTGAACTGTTGATCCCAAGTACTTAAACTCGTCCACCTTTACCAACTCTACTCCCTGCATCCTCACCATTCCTCTACCCTCCCTCTCATTTACACACATATATTCTGTCTTAGCCCTGCTGACCCTCATTCCTCTGCTCTCTAGAGCATATCTCCACCTCTCCAGAGTCTCCTCAACCTGATTCCTACTCTCACTACAGATCACAATGTCATCTGCAAACATCATAGTCCACGCGGCCTCCTGTCTGATCTCATCTGTCAACCTGTCCATCACCACTGCAAATAAGAAAGGGCTCAGAGCTGATCCTTGATGTAATCCCACCTCCACCTTAAACGGATCTGTCACTCCCACTGCAGTCCTCACCACTGTCACACTACCCTCGTACATATCCTGTACCACTCTTACGTACTTCTCTGCCACTCCCGACTTCCTCATACAATACCACAACTCTTCTCTAGGCACCCTGTCATATGCTTTCTCCAAGTCTACAAAGACACAATGCAACTCCTTCTGACCCTCTCTGTATTTCTCCATCAACACTCTCAGAGCAAACATTGCATCTGTAGTGCTCTTTCCTGGCATGAAACCATACTGCTGATCACTAATCATCACCTCCCTTCTTAACCTTGCTTCCACTACTCTTTCCCATAACTTCAAGCTGTGACTAATCAGTTTTATCCCTCTGTAGTTACTGCAGCTCTGCACATCACCCTTATTCTTAAAGATAGGTACCAAAACACTTTTTCTCCACTCCTCAGGCATCCTCTGACTTTCCAAAATTTCATTAAACAATCTAGTTAGAAATTCCACTGCCATTTCTCCTAAGCACCTCCATGTTTCCATTGGTATGTCATCTGGGCCAACAGCCTTTCCATTCTTCATCCTCTTCATAGCTGCCCTTACTTCCTCCTTGCTAATATGTTTCACTTCCTGATTCACTATCCCCACATCATCCAACCTTCTCTCTCTCTCATTCTCTTCATTCATCAGCCTCTCAAAATACTCTTTCCATCTACTCAACACACTCTCCTCTCTTGTGAGTACCTTTCCCTCACTATCCTTTATCACCCTTACATGCTGCACATCTTTCCCAGCTCTGTCCCTCTGTCTAGCTAATCGGTACAGGTCCTTTTCTCCCTCTTTAGTGTCCAATCTCTCGTACAACTCTCCATATGCCCTATCCTTAGCTTTCGCCACCTCTCTCTTTGCCATGCGCCTCATCTCCTTATACTCATGTCTACTTTCTTCATCTCTTTGACAATCCCACTTCTTCTTCGCCAGCCTCTTCCTCTGTATACTCTCCTGTACTTCCTCATTCCACCACCAGGTCTCCTTGTCCTCCTTCCTCTGTCCAGATGTCACACCAAGCACCTTTCTAGCAGTCACCCTTACTAGTTCTGCTGTAGTTACCCAGCTATTCGGTAACTCTCCACTGCCTCCCAGTGCCTGTCTTAACTCTTCCCTAAACTCCACTTCACACGCACAAATAAGCAAATTGTTGTCATATTTTCTCTTAGTATTTCTAGTTACAAATTCTCAGTGTCAAGAAACTTTAGCCTCCACCCCAGTCAGTCATTTATTTATTTATATTTATTTATTGACATTTGATTACTGAGAAAGTCCAATTGGGTAGAAACCCATTTTCAGCAGACCTAACTGGGTAGCAGCCCATTTTCAGAAGAGGCTCAGGGAGAAAACTCCAAATTATTAAAAAACATTTTAAGAACTATAATTTTACAATCTTCAAAAATAAAACAAAAACATCTGCAGTTTAAATAATTATAACAAATTAGTGATGATATAAAAAAAATGGTTAAGAATCAATACAAGGTAAATGACAATTATTTAATATTTACATAAATTTTAGACAGTTTGTAGACAAATTAAAGGAAAGTTATTATAATACAAACAGGATATGCAATATGAAGTGAGGGAAAACAGGCCTATGGTATATTTAGAGAGAAAATTAGGGAAAGGAATTAGACAGCAGTAAGGAAGTAAGTGAAGAAGGGAGTGTAAGGAGGTATAAGGAATGAAAAGGTACGTCTTCACATTTAGGGATATATTTTATCATAGATAGAGAACAGAGACATATTTTACCTAGGAAGTATTTCAGAGTAGTTTGGAAAGATGGGTAGGAGGGTATTGACCTGATAGATTCAGGCAAGGAGTTCCAGGCCTTAGCAACCTTATACAAGTACAGACAATGCCAAACAGATTTGATAGGTTTGTAGACATACAGGATTTTTTGATCACTGGATTGCAACGACCAACTGTGAATATAGTTGTGCAGAATGTGTTTTAGTGCTAGACAGACAAATGGATGGTGGATAATTTTATAGGTGGCAAGAAGCTGAGTATATGTTAGTCATTGAGGCAGTTCTAACCAATTTAGGCTTTTTAGTGCTATACAGTTATGGGTTCTGAACCTGCAGTAGTGGTGCTGCGGTAGCGTTGTTGCCTCACAGCAAGACATTCTCCCGTTCGATTCTCAGCTAGAGCATCTTCTGTGTGGAGGCGTGCGTGAATGGGCATGCCTTCGTTGAAGGTTGTGTGTCAGGGTTGGTAACTTGGCATGTAAAAATCCACTGCCAAACATTAGCGGACCGGAGTTCCGCTGTGGCGACCCCTAACCGGGATAAGCCGAAAGACACAACAACAACAGTGATGGGTTCTGAAGGGGGTATTTACTGCAAATTTAGCAACCTTGTTATAGCACTGTTCAGATTTTGTTTTTTGTGATGTCTTGTAGTTAGTAAGGATGGAAGGTCCATAAAGAAGTCTGGGAAGGAGATAAGTAGTGGCAAGTACAGTTTTAGTTGCGTCTGTGAGAACATTTTCAGCTGTGTAAAACATCCCTGTTTTTTATGAGTTTTTCTTATGAAATTTTGTATATGCAGGTCAAATGTAAGCTTATCATCCACTATTACCCCTAATAATTTACTATGAGAATTGACTTTAGTGGTTGTATTATCAAGAGAGAGGACTTTAAATTTAGTTTTTTTTTTAATGAGAGGGGTATTTGGGGGAAAAAGTAGCAATTTAGTTTTTTTTTGGGTTGAGCATTAGTTGTGAGTTTTGAAGGTGTGTTTCAGTGACTGTTAAAGCTTCCTGAGTAATGTTTTGGAGGTGTACCATATTATCAAATGTGTAAATGAGAGTGGAATCATCTGTGTATTGTACTATGTTATGTGGATGTATAGAGGTTGTTAATGAAATGTTAAAGAGGAGGAGACCAAGGATAGAGTCTTGTGGTACACCAGTGGTGACTGGGAGGTAAAGAGAGAGTGTGGAATGCCATTTTACTGACTGACACCTATTGGACAGGTAGCTTTTGAACCATGGAAGGATGGGATAAGAGAGACCTAGTGAGGATACTTGAAGTAGACGCTTGCTGTGACAAACTGTCGAAGGCTTTAGACGAGTATAGAAATAAAAAAGAGAGTAGTTTGCTGTTATCGCTAGCTTTATTGACAGTGTCTATATAAGTTAGAAGGGCATAGCTGGTGCTATGGGAAGGATGGAAGCCAAGTTGTGTAGGGGATATGAATTCTTTCTACGAAAGACAGAAAAAAAAAAGCTGTTCTGGTATTTAAGCCCTAACTTTGATAGGGTTTCTGTCTTTACACACAGTGCAGACTGGTTAAGTTGTTGACCGCAACTGAGCTGAAAATATAAGTATCTTGATTTTTTTTGATTATTTTTACAGATTACTGTTTTTAAAATGTAATATATATTTGGGCTAGGCTTATAAATGCCCTTGGGCAGATAGCCTAGTATGAACCTATGAACCTATGAACCTATATAGCACGTTGTCTATTCTGTATATTTACAAATCCTTATCTGTTTAAAAACTTTCGTTTGTGTCTCTAGTGCTTGCTGTCTGTAGGCTATTGTTTTAACTGAAGCCTTTCCTCTGTGTAATTATCTTTTGGCTAGTGGGGGCTGGTTCTTTTGTGTTCTTGTAAAAAAAAAAAAAAAAAAGCTGTTCTGGTATTTAAGCCCTAACTTTGATAGGGTTTCTGTCTTTACACACAGTGCAGACTGGATAAGTTGTTGACCGCAACTGAGCTGAAAATATAAGTATCTTGATTTTTTTTTGATTATTTTTACAGATTACTGTTTTTAAAATTTAATATATATATAGCACTTTGTCTATTCTGTATCTTTACAAATCCTTATCTGTTTAAAAACTTTCATTTGTGTCTCTAGTGCTTGCTGTCTGTAGGCTATGTCCCACCCTCCCTCCCTGTTGGTGTCTCGCTCTTATACTTGGTGGCTTTGCAGTTGCCCGCCCCTACTGTGACACTCCTCCCAGTCTAGTGTCATTAGCTCATTCTGCCTAATACAGAGAACATTTGATAAGGCCTTCTGTTCCTCCTTTTTCCCTTTCAAAAAGTAAAACAAAACTTTTTTTTTTCTTTCGCCTGAACCTCCTTGTGTTCTGACTGTGCTTCTCAAACATTTTGGAAATATACAGTATATTTCAGAGCATTTATTATAACTGTAATAGCCTTAATATTGCTACAACTCAAGTGCTCTAGGTTGCACTGCATCTGAAGTTTTTGTGTGTTTTAGCTGCTTTTCTGTATATATAGACTTTTCTGTTTCTTTTACTAAATAAGCTCTGTAAAGTTGTTTTATTGCATTCCTGCCTGTATTTCTGAGTTTTTTTTTTGCACTTTTAAAGTTTGTTTTTGCTTAGTTTAATTGGTAGGCTACACACTCAAGTGCGCTAGCCGAATTAAAGCATTTACTGTGTTTCTGTACCTAATTTCTGCTACTTTGTAAAAAAAAAAAAAAAAATCCTTGTTTCCCGCCTTTACTGAACTAGAATAGTCCAGTCTTCAGGTATTGCTGATCTCTGGGCTGTGTCATAGTTCCTGTGTTGCCCATATCCTTATTTGGATAGGAGGAAGCTTCTTTGTTCACCAGTGAGAGTGGGGAGCTCTGAGCAGCCTATCTGTCCCTTGAGGAGTGGTTCCAGCCCAGTGACCTGTAGCTTATAAGCCGTTTTGTGTCATAGTTCCTGTGTTGCCCATATCCTTATTTGGATAGGAGGAAGCTTCTTTGTTCACCAGTGAGAGTGGGGAGCTCTGAGCAGCCTATCTGTCCCTTGAGGAGTGGTTCCAGCCCAGTGACCTGTAGCTTATGGGCCATTTTGGGCCATTTCCTATCTCTTTCTAACCCCCTGCTTTAAAGCCAGCTTTAGTGCACTTTTGCGCTTGTAATTTAAAGTTTGTCCTGTTTTTTGCATTTACCTGTTGAGGCTACACACTCAAGTATGCTAGCCTGTGTCACATATTTACTGCATTTTCCTGCTATTTGTTGAAAAAAAAAAAAAAAAAAAAAAAATTATCCTTGTTTCCCGTCTTTCCTAACCTAGAGTAGTCCAAATACAGGCTTTGCTGTATTCTGGACTTTTGGAAAGTTCCTGTGTTGCCATTTCCTTTCTTGGATTAAGGGAGGCTTCTTTGTTCACCAGTGGCAGTGGGGAGCTTAGAGCAGCCTATCTATCCCTGGAGGAGTGTTCCCAGCACAAGAATCTGGTAGTCTATTGGCCATTTTGGGCCACTTTCTAGCTCTTTCAAATCCCCCTGTATAAAACCCGCTTTGGCAAGGTTTTTGCGCTTGTTACTACTCAGCCAAGCTCCTCGTGGTCCTGCAGAGTGGTGCTAGCAGCAGAGAGGCTAAAAGAGCAACTGCTAACCTGATAAAAGTGTTTTTTCCTGCTACTACCTGGGCGACTGTCCGATCTAGCTAAACTGCAAATATTTCTGCTTCTTGAACTGTTTTAAACTGTTTAAAGTTGTTTTTGCACCTGCACTTTTAAAGTTTGTCCTGTTTGTTGCATTTACCTGTTGAGGCTACACACTCAACTGCGCTAGCCTGTGTTAAATATTTATTGCATTTTCCTGCTGTTTGTTGCAAAAGAAAAACAAATAAATTATCCTTGTTTCCCATCTTTCCTAACCTAGAGTAGTCCAAATACAGGCTTTGCTGTATTCTGGACTTTTGGAAAGTTCCTGTGTTGCCATTTCCTTTCTTGGATTAAGGGAGGCTTCTTTGTTCACCAGTGGCAGTGGGGAGCTTAGAGCAGCCTATCTATCCCTGGAGGAGTGTTCCCAGCACAAGAATCTGGTAGTCTATTGGCCATTTTGGGCCACTTTCTAGCTCTTTCAAATCCCCCTGTATAAAACCCGCTTTGGCGAGGTTTTTGCGCTTGTTACTACTCAGCCAAGCTCCTCGTGGTCCTGCAGAGTGGTGCTAGCAGCAGAGAGGCTAAAAGAGTGACTGCTAACCTGATAAAAGTGTTTTTTCCTGCTACTACCTGGGCGACTGTCCGTTATAGCTAAACTGCAAATATTTCTGCTTCTTGAACTGTTTTAAACTGTCGAAAGTTGTTTTTGCACCTGCACTTTTAAAGTTTGTCCTGTTTGTTGCATTTACTTGTTGAGGCTACACACTCAAGTGCGCTAGCCTGTGTTACATATTTATTGCAATTTCCTGCTGTTTGTTGCAAAAAAGAAAAAAAAAAGTTATCCTTGTTTCCCATCTTTCCTGACCTAGAGTAGTCCAAATACAGGCTTTGCTGTATTCTGGACTTTTGGAAAGTTCCTGTGTTGCCATTTCCTTTCTTGGATAGAGGGAGGCTTCTTTGTTCACCAGTGGCAGTGGGGAGCTTGGAGCAGCCTATCTGTCCCTGGAGGAGTGTTCCCAGCACAGAAATCTGGAAGTCTGTTGGCTGTTTTGGGCCAATTTCTAGCTCTTTCAAGTCCGCCTGTATAAAACCCGCTGTAGCGCGGCTTTGCATGATTTTGTGCATAGCGCGGCATTGAGCAGCGCCGCTTATTTGGGTTTGAGCCTTGGAACTGATCTAGTTCTCATAATAAACACCCTATTCCTATGCTAAAGCCTAGCACTTGCTCACTAAAGCAATTATATAAGTCAGCACTAAAAACTTAAAAGCACTACACCCTCACAAACTCCCCTTGAGTAACTTGTTCCCCATTGGCCCTTTTTTTCAATTATAAAGGAATTCCCAATACTATTCTAGCATGTCCAAAGGTCAGTTGTCAATCTCCTCTCTGGTCCAACTGATGAACCTGGGAATCTTGAGGCAATGTTACAACTGCCTAATGTACACAGACAACCCTCTCCTCCTCCCAACAAATTCCAACACATGTGAGAGATGCAACCATATAGCCAAACTGGAGGCTAAGCTCTCTCAACTCAGTACTGGCGTAACCAGTCAGGAGGAGAAGGAAACCACACTCACTACAATTCCAGTCTCCCATAGACCTACCACGACAGCAAACCAAACACATAAACACACAAAAACATACTTGGAGGCTCTAAATAATAATCTGCCTAAGCAGCAGAGACCTCCAAAGCAGACACCCAAGCAACCGCTACCCCAAAACAAAACACGTGCAACACATAGCTCACAAAGCCAGTGTGCCGAACAGTCACAGCCCTTAAGGCTAAACAACACACCTGATACACTTGTAATAGGTGACTCTATCATCAGGCACACTGGACGTCCGCTCACCAGGCTGAACAAGGAGAAGGTCACGGTGAGCTGCCTATCGGGCGCTAGGATCCGCCACATAACACAAGCACTCAGGTCACTCCAAGGCAAGTACAAATATGACTCAGTCATTGTCCATGCTGGTGTGAATGACCTGAGATGTACCTCCCTGAACTACATGAAAAGAGACATAGAGGAGCTCTCTGAGCATGTAGCCCAGGCCGGTATGACCCTGACCTTGAGTAGCATCTTACCCTCACCAAGAATGATGCCACAGTATGAAGACAAGATTATCAATTTCAACAACTGGCTTAAGTATTGGTGTCATTCAAAGGGGATCCAATGCCTGTCAGCCTGGGATGACATGCTCGACAAGCCACGATGCTTCGCTAGGGACGGCTTGCACCTGTCACCCCTGGGCTTTCGGATATTGGCAAAGGCTCTTGCTACCCCCATAGTGCCTTTTTTAGGCAAGGCTCAAAAGACAAACCCACCTCCATAGGTATCACAAGGGATAAGAAACTAAGAGTAATGCTATTCAACGCCAGAAGTCTAAACCTCAAGATGCATGCACTCGACACTCTCCTTAGCATGGAGAACATCGATATCTGTGCAGTAACAGAAACCTGGTTCAAGGCTCTCGAGAGCACCCCAACACTACCAGGTTATACCTCATACCATGCTTTTCGGCCCCAAAACTTGGACCGAACCACAAAAGGAGGGGGAGTATCAATATTCGTCAAAGATACCCACACCTCCAGGTTGGTGGCACAGCACAAAGCATCAGAGACTATCCATGTGCAACTAACAGTGGGTAAAACTGCCTTCCAGTTTATAGCCTGCTACAGACCACCCTCCCAAACCCTGGAACCCCACTCGGCCTTCCCGAGAACACTGGAAAATATGAAGGTCTCTCCAAACACCATTATATTGGGTGACTTCAACTACCCAGCCATAGACTGGGAGCATTACTCTAGCTCCAACACCCTAGCCCAAAGGTTCCTAGAATTTATAAAGTCAAATGCTATGGAACAACTTGTTACCACTCCCACAAGAGGGAAAAACATACTGGACCTGATCATCACCAACATGGGGACTCTATGCTCCAGACCAGAAGTGTATCCCTCACTGGTAAGATCAGACCATAAACTAATATCACTGGATATTCACATCCTGACCCCACCCCATGCCCAGAAAACCACAGTGAAAAACTTCTCTAAAGCAAATTTCACACTCCTCAAAACCGAGGTGGAATCCTTCAAAGCCCCCAGGCCTGTGGATATCGCCCAGACCACAAAATCCTTTATAAACGCATTCTATGAACACCTTCAGGAATGCATGGATCATGCAATCCCAAATAAAACCAAGACCCAATCCTCCAAAGGAGGAAGCTACTACATGACAGAGCAAAATCCCAAAAAGGGAAGGCATCTCTGATCAGTATTAGCAAAAAACTACGGGCACTCATAAAATCGTCTAAGGCCAGCTTCGAGAGAAATATTGCACAGGACACTAAGGATAATCACAAGGCTTTCTTTAGTTATGTTAGGAACCTGGGTGGGAATTCCCAGATATGCTCAGAATTAGTCCAAAATGACAAAAAATACACCGAACCCACAGACATTGCCAACATCCTGGCTGACAGGTTCAGCACAAACTTCTCCCCCCCTCCCCACCAAAAGGGGTAATATCTATCCC